>NC_134698.1:2419708-2719708 GCF_050947455.1 Rhinoderma darwinii | reverse complement strand
CCAGCCGCTCTGTGTTGCGGCTGAATGACGTGAATTCTGTCCATGAAAAAGGTTATATGGTCTCTGAGCTACGCTGTTTCCATAAGCCCCATAGTAGTGAATGGTAGTTACAGAAGCAGCGTAGCATGCGAGCTACACTGTTTCCATAACTTCCATTCAGAGGTGGCATCTATCTGACGTTTATGACATATCCTGTGGACATGTCAAATGTCTCTCGTGGGAAAACTCCTTTAATCAGGAGTCTTGTAAATCATACCCCCGCCTACAGGGCTCTGTACTAGTGTGTATTGTGGGACGCCATCACTCAGGACTGTGGAGGACGAGGAATAATCTGTATGAGTCCACCGTATTGCTGCAGACACATCCACTTTATTAGGCAGATCTGTCAGTTTATTACAGCAATTCTGTATAACAATTGTGTTCACAAAACAGACTAAAGGTCCTCTTACACGGCTTGGCCTGATCCATGAGACAGCTGGCTGATCGGCGCTCCTTTGCTTCTTTCACAAGGAGTTAGTATGGGGATGAGCGCTCGTTACTCTGATCACTCATCCCCATACATTATAATCATGTCGGCAGCGCAATTCCCTGTTTACACACGTAGATGTGCTGCCGACAACGATAATATTTTCCACTTTTAAAACTATACGATCAGCAGATGACCGAGCTGGTTTATCTGCTGATCGCTGCCCTGTTTACACAGGGCAATGATCGTTAACCAGCGTTCTTTGAACACTTGTTTGCCCGAAAATTGGCCAGTGTAAAAGGGCCATTAGACTTGATTCCCACCCTGTATGTGATGTTCTGTACGCCAGGAAACTTTCCCAACATATACACAGACACGTGTCTATAGACTTTACTGGCCAATAGAATGGAGAAGATTTATCACTAATGTCATAAGACGTCACTTCACAAAGGGAGAGCGAGATGATAAATTTACTGCGGATTGAGACAAATTCATCTGGATGGCACATGTTGTATAATGTATTTGGCACAACCCATGGCACAGGAGACACTTCTCTTCCTCACACAAGCTCATGGCTGTCATACACATACAGGAAATTATTGTGCCAGTCCATAATACATGTGATGTCACCATTGTGAGCGGTTTAGCCACGCCCCCTGATCTGTTATACTTGTCACAGAGCAGGATTATAAATGATGCACGTCCTCCATCAATATGTCTCATGTTACTTGTCCCCAATGTGGTTCCATGTGATGCAGCCCCTCCCCCGTCTCTGATAAAACGTCATATACAATAGGGGAATAGTAATGATAATAGTGGCAGATGACATTTCTTACAACCTGCATTTTATGTCCGAGAGGAGAAGGGATATGAGGAGACGAGACAGTCGGACGTTACTAGAGACGTCACATATAAAGGTGCAATCAGAAGTTTATCTCATAGACATAACAATGGTGCGGAGCATAAAATAGTATAAAATCCATGTATAACGTGTGCCCCCCCCCCATGTCTCAGTCCTGTACACATCTCTTATACTCACTATAATTCCTCTATCCCGCAGTCTGGACTGGACAGAGCTTCCATCAAGTCACTGAGGTGAGGACCGGACAGACGGTTATCAGACAGGTCAAGTTTCTTCAGGGACCGGTTATTCCTTATTGCAGATGCCAACTGGATGCAAGAAGTGTCTGGTAGATCATTATCACCCAAACTGTAAGAAGAAGAAGATGAGATGTGAGTGACGCGTCCACAGAGCGTTACTATAAAATCTGTAGATTGTGAATGCGGAGAGAAATTGTCCCCGGCTGTTAGTAAAATCCATAAATGTCATCACTAGACAATGTCCTACACCTCTTGTGTATGGTGGGTGTCAGGAATGCCGGCAGCTATATGATGATATGTCCACTGACACCAAACCCATGTTCTAGAAATACAGAATTCCTGACTATTGTCCTCACTTTATGGCATGGAGGAACTTGTGTCACCAGTCGCTGAGAACTCTCCTTCCGCCACCATCTATTGTAGATCTCAGTCTGTGGCCCCTGTGTACTCCATTCCCCTCCTGTCTTCACATTATTACAGGTGACATGTTGCTCTGTCCTCATTCAGTCAATGACTTCTACAAGTGCAGTTATTTGGGGTAATGGATTATTAATAAAAATTAATCTACATTCAGGATTTTCTTTGGATTCTGCTGTTATTGATTAGTACTTATTGATAATGAGCAGCCATCACCACCATTATGAGTAATTTACAGGTGGGGGGGGGGGGGGTCATCAGTAATAATTAACGCATACGGACCTCTACGCTACACATGATTGTGATCACCGTTGGACTGGCCCACCGGAGAACTAGAGCATTCTCTCGTGGGCCCAGGCAGCAAGCTGCTTTTCTCCAGCAGAGGAGCAGAGAGATGCTGTCTCCCTGCCCCGCTGCTTACTCTTGTAGGCAGGGCCGGCGTTAGGTGGGGGAACAGGGCAATTGTCCAGGGCCCCATCCTCTCAGGACCCCCTGCAGACTATAGCAGCTGCTACGGGGCCCGCGGCATGAGGAGGCGCATGCCGCCCGGCACATAAATGTTAGAAGGCGAGGGGGCTCTGGTGCTAGCGACTGCCACATTCAATTGTATCTGCTTCCTCAGGGCGCAGATATAATTGAATAGTATAGGCTGCAGGCCACGTTAGGCCTGCAGCCTATAAGACGCTGGGACGGAGAGTCCCTGCACAGCCCGGCATGATCATGTAATTGCAGCACACTGGCCTACGCAAGGGTCCCATCTGAGACCGTGGAGCACTCCGTCCGTTGCAGGAACGAGGCTAGGTAAGTCAAAATAAAATTTGGGGGCTGGCTGTGTGGCGCTATATTCTAGGGTGGGGGGTTGTGGCGTTATCTACTGGGGGGGCTGAATGGCACTATCTACTGGGGGGGACTGTGTGGGTCTATACAGGGGGGGCTGTGTGTGGCACTATCTACAAGAGGGGGGGCTGTGTGGCACTACTGTGTGCGGAACTATTATAGTGTGTGGCACCGAGGGGACATTATTTCCATCTGGGGCACTATGAGTGATGGTTTTTGTAGAGGGTGGGGAGGTGCTAGAAAAGCGAGAAGCTAAAGATGTTTGTGTTGCAAATTCTGCAGAGCCGATTCGTAGTCAAGAGAAGGCGTCAGGGCAATCTGGGCCGGATGAAAAGGAAAAGTGAGCGACTCCAATCTGAGAAGACGTCTCCTGTGAGTCACTGGATTTCACAGTATTTTTTTTTTTTTTTTCATTATCAAAGAATTTTTTATTAGAAAATAAACAAAGCATATAAAACATTACACAAAATTGCAAAAGTTGGTACATAATGCAATACAAGAAAGTCAAATTGCAAGAAATGTTACAAAATCATGTGAGTAATGGCAGGAGGTAGCCTCCTGAACATCAAAGTAATATGAACTACATAATAAAATCTAACGGTAAGTAATAATATCATAACTACAATAAAAGTAGTGCAATACGTAGGGAAACCAGTCCCACAGACGATAAGTAATGACACGTTTAAGTGCAAAGTCTAACACGAAGTTACACAAGACAATGAAGGGAAACCCAGACGGACAAAAGCAGACAGAATTTAGCGAAAGGAATGTTCAATAGAGGCCATCTAACCAGAGAGGCATATCTGGACCCCCCAGAATTCAGACCAAACTGACCAAGTTCGAACAAAAACCTCGGACCTACCACGATCAGCCGACATGAACTCCTCCATCCTCATAATCCCATTCAGTTCCGTTACCCAATCCTTCAAGGAAGGCACGGTACTAGACGTCCAATGACGTGGAATGACAGTTCTAGCTGCAGTCAAAAAATCACTGTATTGTATTAAAGGAGTTTTCCCATCTTAGACATTTATTAAGTATCCACAGGAAATGTCAAAAATGTCTGCTCGATGCGGGTCCCAACTCTGGGACCCGCACCTATATCTAGATCTGACAGCAGAATCCAGGTGGGGAGAGTGTCGCGTGTAGCTCTCTCTATTATGTTGTATGGTTGTAATGGAATCAGCCCAGCAGCTCTTGCTCGACTGTTTCTGTAACTCCCATTGAACAGAATGGAGAGAACTGCGTTCACCAGCGACCCTCTCACCACCGGTCTCCGCCTGGATCCTGCGGTCAGTTCTAGATAGAAGTGCTGGGACCCGCATCTATCAGACGTTTATGGCATTTCCTGTGGTCTTGCCCTGGTTTTTCTTCATTGAGTGTAATGGATGTAACGGGAATATTATAAGAACTAGGGATGTCACGATACCAGAATTTGGACTTCGATACTTCGTGTAGTATTGCGATACTCGATACCAAAACGATACTTTTACCAACAATAATAAAAAAAAGTTCTTCCATTTTGTGATGTGAGGCGCGATTTGTGATGAATTTTGAACCTCCATGTGCCTCACATTAATAGTAATTCATTCCATCATGTTTCTCAGTCATAACGGACAACATTGGGTTAATGTGTGAGGTACATGATGGGGTTAATTACTATTATTGTGAGGCACATGGAAGTTCAACATTCATCACACCTCGTGCCTCACATTAATTAGCGAAAGAAAGCAGTTTATATTTTATAACAGCGTAAACATGAATGACGCTATAAATGTGTTATTACGGTAGCGGCGATATAGAATGTGTATATTTTATGTATTGAGACTTTGTGTGTTTTTTAAATTTAACATTACTTTATTTTCTTTTTAAACTTCAATGTACTGGCATATATTTATATACTCATAGTACACAGGCATATATCTATATACTCATAGTACACAGGCATATATCTATATACTCATAGTACACAGGCAGTTGTTAGGACATACTTCAGTAGGCCCTTACAACAGGAAATATGGTCAGACAGCCCTGGGGTCCTTCAATTGACCCTTGGCTGTCTGCCCATATGTGGTATGGCCCTCGACCCTGTGACTCAATCCAAAGGGTATCCCCCTTCTCATTTTCCCATGAATGCTGTGCTCCGCTTTGACCGCAGCATTCAGGGAAATAGCGGCGGAGATGAGATTCTCTTAATTTAAGCCATTGCCCCGCTCCTAACAATAAGTGCGCTCGCGGTCAGCATGAGGTGATGCGGCTGGCGCTGCTCTGAGTGGCGGCGCAGGCACTGAAGACAGAACATGGGGGTGGTTTGCCGTGCGTCCACCATGTTCTGTCTTCAGTGACGGCGCTCATTAGTGCAGCGCTGGTCGCATCAACTCATGCTGACCGCGCGCACTGTCCTCAGGAGCGGGGCAATGGCTGTATATTACACATGTATCACACAGCCAAACCCCCGTTTGTCATACATTCATGTGTTACAATACTGAGCTGTGCGGCCACACAGCTTAGTATCGAAATACATGAAATAACTGTATCTAACCGTTTGAGGATGCACAGTATCGACGTTTCGATGCATCGTGCATCCCTATAAGAACCAAGATCACAGATTTCCCAGGAATCACAATGCAGTTTTTGACCAGAATCCATCCTAGAACATTTATCTGTTTTTATCCGGGGAGGGAGATACACGTCACTGGTCTCATTTGTTACACAGCTTTGTGTCACAGGTTTTACTGATCGCACTGATGGTCTGAAATTAATGGGATTACTGATTGTGTTTTCATTGTGTCTAATTGATGTATTAGGCCAAGGCTGCAGCTGTCACTCAAAAGTTACAAATCAATCAGTAGCGCTACAAAGAAATCTGGGTGTAGCTCTGGCCTTAAAAGGGAATTATCTGATCTTTATTTTACCATATATATATAATGTGTCTACTTTATGTTTGCATCGTTTTTTGAACATTCTTCTATTTTTCTAGGACGTTACAAGGCTTAGAACTTTAGCAGCAATTTCTCATTATCAAGAACATTTCAAACGGCTATTATTACAGGGGCCAGTCAGTTGTGAAGTGGCTTTGAGGGCCTTAGATATTATTAGAATCCCCCAATATGTCACCCCAATTTAACCCCTTCCCGTCGTAAACATCTTTCAGATTTTAATCTTCGTTTTTTTCTCCCCACCTTCCAAAAGCCATAACGTCTTTATTTTTCCGTCTATATAGTCCTATCAGGGCTTGATTTTTGAGGGACGAGTTGTAGTTTGCCGTATAATGTACCAGGAAACGGGAAAAAAATTATTTGTGGGCTAGAAAATGAAAAAAAACAGCAATTCTTCCATGGTTTTTTGCACGCCGTTTTTACGGAATTCACTGTGCAATTAAAACAACATATTAACTTTATTCTGTGGGTCAATACGATTACGGCGATACCAAATATATATAGAGAGCCATAACTTTTTTATTTTTCCGTCGATTAAATGGTACCATATGTGGTAATAAACGGTTGTTTGGACACACGGCAGGGCTTAGAAGGGAAAGAGTGCTATTTGGCTTTTGGAGCTCAAATTTAGCAGGAATGGTTTTCGGAGGCCATGTCACATTTACAAAGCCCCTGAGGGGACAAAACAGTGGAAACCCCCACAAGTGACCCGATTTTGGAAACTACACCCCTTGATGAATTCATCTAGGGGTGTAGTGAGCATTTTGACCCCACAAATGTTTCATAGATTTTATTAGAATTGGACAGTGAAAATAAAAAAAAAATCCTTTTTCTTCAATAAGACGCATCTTTAGCTCAAAAATTTTCATTTTCTCAACAAATAAAGGAAAAAAAAGCAACTCAAACATTTGTAAAGAAACTTCTCCCGAGTAAGGCAATACCCCATATGTGATCATAAACTGCTGTTTGGGCACACGGCAGGGCTCCGAAGGGAAGGAGCGCCATTTGGCTTTTGGAGTGTAGATTTTGCTGGATTGGTTTCTGGACGCTAAGTCACATTTGCAAAGCCCCTGTGGGGCCAAAACAGTGGAAACTCCCTAGAAGTGACCCCATTTTACACCTAGGGGTGTAGTGCTCATGTTAACCCTGCAGGTGTTTTGCAGAAATTAGTGTGCACTCGATGTTGCAGAGTGAATTTTTTTTTTCCATAGATATGCCAATATGTGGTGCCCAGCTTGTGCCACCATAACAAGACAGATCTGTAATTACTATGCAGTGTTTCCCGGTTTTAGAAATACTATACATGGGGCACTGATCTTTTGCCTGGACATTCGACCACTCTCAGAAGGGAAAGAGTACCTTGCGAAGTTGAGGCTAATTTGGCGACTTGCAAAGTATTGGTTCACAATTGCAGAGGCTCTGATGTGAAATAATAAAAGAAACCCCTGAGAAGTGACCCAATTTTGGAAACTGCACCCATCAAGGCATTTATTAAGGGGTGACGTGAGCATTTTCACCCCACAATTCTTTTCCATAAATGATTGCGTTGCGGATGGTGCAAAGTAAAAATTTATATTTTTCCCTAGATATGCTATTTCAATGGCAAATATGTCGTGCCAACTTATGCCACTGGAGACACACACCCCAAAAACTGTTAAAAGGGTTCTCCCGGGTATGGCGATGCCATATATGTGGAAGGAAACCACTATTTAAGCACGCTGTAGGGTTCAGGGGCATAGTCAGGTGTTATAATAATGGGGTAAAATAATCCATGTGTGTGTTACGCTGTGACAATCCTTTTTGTACAGGCCGGTGTCTCTCTAATAAATGTCCTTCCTTATCCCCCTTTTGGTCCACACTTGGCACCTTTGCAGTTTGGGGAATTTTGCTGGGAAAGTGTTGTCCTGGTATAATACGGGCACCGTCGCTTCCAGCAGATACGTTTGGGCCCCCCTCTTCCTGATTCCCTAATTTTAGGGCCTTTGATAATTTGCCTCTTGAAACAGAAGAAATGTTCCCCTCGGGCCGGCACAACTGCATATTTTTTATTTCCTGACTTATTGGAGCCTTAACCAATTTTATTTTTTCATAGGCTTAGTGGTATGAGGGCTGTTTTTTTTGCGGGACGAGCTGTAGTTATTATTGGAACCATTTTGGGGCACATGCAACTTTTGGATCACTTTTTATCCTATTTTTTGGGAGGCCAGGTAACCAAAAAACCGCAATTCTGGGATAGTTTTTTTTTTTTATACAGCCTTCACCATGCGTTTATAAGTTACATGTTACCTTTATTCTGCGGGTCAGTACGATTCCGGCGATAACTGATTCATAGAACTTTTTTATGTTTTACAACATTTTGCACAATAAAATTACATTTGTGAAAGAATGTATTTTTTCTGTCGCCATGTTGCGAGAACCATAACGTTTTCATTTTTTTCATCAACAGAGCTGTATGAGGGCTTGTTTTTTGCGAGACGAGCTATAGTTTATATCGGTACCATTTTTGGATACATGCGACTTTTTGATCATTTTTTATTCCAATATTTGTAGGGCAAAGTGACCATAAAGAAGAAATTCTGGCATTGTTTTTCTGGTTTACGCTGTTCACCGCGTGGAATAAATAACAATATTTTTATAGCTCCGGTCGTTACGGTCGCGGCGATATCTAATATGTAATATTATTATTTTTTTTTAAATAATAATAAAGGACTGGATAAGGGAAAAGGGTGATTGTGTTGTTTTTTTTATTACTTGAAACTCTTATTATATGTTTTAAAACTTTTTTTTATTTTTTTTTTAAAGTCCCACTAGGGGACTTGTAGGTCCAACTGTCAGATTGTTTTTTTTCTAATACATTGCACTACCTATGTAGTGCAATGTTTTCGATCTGTCAGTCATTCACTGACAGCAAGCAGATTATGCTTTGCCTCCCAATGGGGCCTAATCGGCTTCAGTAATGGCAGAGCAGGAGGCCATTGTTAGGCTTCCTGTTGCCATAGCAGTCGATCTGCTAGCGACCTCAGATGCATCGATCACTGCATCTAAGGGGTTAATGGGAGGAATCGGAGCTAGCTCCGGGTCCTGCCGTTACAGGTGGATGTCATCTGCAACATACAGCTGACATCCACCGCTGAGGACCTCCGCTCCTGAGCAGGCGGCAAATTGCCGTCGGCTACGGAAGCCTTTCAGCCTCCGCCTACGGGCCTTACTTGATTCCCACCCTGTATGTGATGTTCTGTACGCCAGGAAACTCTCCCAACATATACACAGACACGTGTCTATAGACTTTATTGGCCAATAGAATGGAGAAGATTTATCACTAATGTCATGAGACGTCACTTCACAAAGGAAGAGCGAGATGATAAATTTACTGCGGATTGAGACAAATTCATCTGGATGGCACATGTTGTATAATGTATTTGGCACAACCCATGGCACAGGAGACACTTCTCTTCCTCACACAAGCTCATGGCTGTCATACACATACAGGAAATTATTGTGCCAGTCCATAATACATGTGATGTCACCATTGTGAGCGGTTTAGCCACGCCCCCTGATCTGTTATACATGTCACAGAGCAGGATTATAAATGATGCACGTCCTCCATCAATATGTCTCATGTCACTTGTCCCCAATGTGGTTCCATGTGATGCAGTCCCTCCCCCGTCTCTGATAAAACGTCATATACAATAGGGGAATAGTAATGATAATAGTGGCAGATGACATTTCTTACAACCTGCATTTTATGTCAGAGAAGGGATATGAGGAGACGAGACAGTCGGGCGCTAGTAGAGACGTCACATATGAAGGTGCAATCAGAAGTTTATCCCATAGACATAACAATGGTGCGGAGCATAAAATAGAATAAAATCCATGTATAACTTGTGCCCCCCCCATGTCTCGGTCCTGTACACATCTCTTATACTCACCGTAATTCCTCTATCCCGCAGTCTGGACTGGACAGAGCTTCCATCAGGTCCCTGAGGTGAGGACCAGACAGACTGTTATTATACAGGTCAAGTATCTTCAGGGACCGGTTATTCCTTATTCCAGATGCCAACTGGATGCAGGAAGTGTCTGGTAGATCATTACCACCCAAACTGTAAGAAGAAGAAGATGAGATGTGAGTGACGCGTCCACAGAGCGTTACTATAAAATCTGTAGATTGTGAATGTGGAGAGAAATTTTCCCAGGCTGTTAGTAAAATCCATAAATGTCATCACTAGACAATGTCCTACACCTCTTATGTGTGGTGGGTGTCATGACCTGCCTAGGTAGAGTCGTGTGTTAACCTTAAACCATACTATCCCCCATCCCCATTTAGTAACGACACATGACACCGAGGTTGGATGTGAAATGGCCACAGCAGCCGTTTATTAATTTCACAGTTTTATAAAAACAATTTAAATCCTAAACATTCGGATAACTAGTTAGGAATCCACCAGAGAATTCCTCCTAATAATTCACATGACCCAACATGGGTCAGAATCATAAATAACAATTAAACGTTAACATTAACCCGAGCAGAGGAAGTCCTTGAAGCCCCTTCAGATGTTCCTTTCAAGAACACACCGAATTAGCCATCTGCAAACCACTAATTACCTCCAGCCGTAAACCAGCTCGGAAGCACCGTTCACCTCTGCAGATGGCTCCAACCACTAGAAGTCCACTTCAAGGGGATAACACCCGATGAAGCCCTCAAGTGATATACCGACCACTAGAAGTCCACTTCAAAGGGATAACACCCGATGAAGCCTTCAAGTGACATACCTTCTACCAGAAGACCACTTCAAAGGGATAACACCCGATGAAGTCTTCAACCATGTACCTTTTTTGGGGGACGCATACCCCCGATGCGACCCCCCCACCATTTTGTACTGACTGGCCTCAAGGACTCCCCCCGCCAGCTGCCATGACAACAGAACCTACTCCGGAAAAAAGAAAAACATGTTAAATAAGCACACAAAATAAAACACAACGCTCATAGCCAGACGTACATAAGACCTAAGGAGTAACAAAACAAGGGTGGGAGGGTGGGAGCTTTGCTTACTGTGTGTTACTCCTCCCGCTGCTTCCGGCTCAATGCCGAGAAACAGCGGGAAGCGCAGTAACGGCCCCCCCGCCCCCCTTAACTCCTCCCCGTCCCTCCTTCAGCTCCTTCAACTTTCCCTGACCTCGTAACATTAACCCTTTCCCTACCAGGACGGTCATGTCGGCTTCCCTTAAGCCTGCAGCTGCGTCCAGCCTCTTCTTGACCTGCCTAGGTAGAGTCGTGTGTTAACCTTAAACCATACTATCCCCCATCCCCATTTAGTAACGACACATGACACCGAGGTTGGATGTGAAATGGCCACAGCAGCCGTTTATTAATTTCACAGTTTTATAAAAACAATTTAAATCCGAAACATTCGGATAACTAGTTAGGAATCCACCAGAGAATTCCTCCTAATAATTCACATGACCCAACATGGGTCAGAATCATAAATAACAATTAAACGTTAACATTAACCCGAGCAGAGGAAGTCCTTGAAGCCCCTTCAGATGTTCCTTTCAAGAACACACCGAATTAGCCATCTGCAAACCACTAATTACCTCCAGCCGTAAACCAGCTCGGAAGCACCGTTCACCTCTGCAGATGGCTCCAACCACTAGAAGTCCACTTCAAGGGGATAACACCCGATGAAGCCCTCAAGTGATATACCGACCACTAGAAGTCCACTTCAAAGGGATAACACCCGATGAAGCCTTCAAGTGACATACCTTCTACCAGAAGACCACTTCAAAGGGATAACACCCGATGAAGTCTTCAACCATGTACCTTTTTTGGGGGACGCATACCCCCGATGCGACCCCCCCACCATTTTGTACTGACTGGCCTCAAGGACTCCCCCCGCCACCGCGAAACAGGCCTTGACCACCTTAAGCCTGTGAGTTCCTCCACACCACCACCGCCCTTTCTATGCCTTCTGCTATAGCCAAGCTCCAAATATCAATGCCAACCTCGGTCAGATGAACCCCGTCACTCCTCCAGAAATTCCCCAATCCTGACTCCAAATCCCTATGCCTCACGCAAATGCCCCCGTTCTTCGCCACAAAACGGGACACCGCCCGGTTAACTTTTATCCGAGCCTTATTGACTCTCTCCACCGATCTAGCTAACCGCCAATGCTTCCTTGGGACTATGTCCGACCACACTACCACCAACTTGGGATAAGATACCCACAAACACAACAAATCATGTTTGATATCCCGCACCAACTCACGAAAAGGGCGGACTCCTAAGTCATTCCCACCCACGTGCAACACTAAAACCTCCGGAACCCTATCGAGCCGCACATATGTCTGGAATTCCGCCAACACCCTGTTCCACGACATACCTCTAAACCCCAGCCAATGCACAACCGCATCCTGTCGCGGAATGCGCAACTGGCGACCATCCGGGCGGACGTCCGCCCTCAAAGCCCCCCAGTGCACGTACGAATGACCCATCAACCACACCAGACAAGGAGGCGAATCTGAAACGGAAAACACAGTTAGGCACCACCATATAACATTTGCAAGCATAACAACAAAATTACAACATATGGGGGCGGACATAAGACTTAAACCTTTTAGACTCCCAACGACCAATACGCCTCACCCCCTCATCATCCAACCCCCAGCGCCCTGCTTCCGTTGCTGCGCCAATCCGGAAGGAATGAGATGAATATGAGCTTGCTGCAACCCCAACCGCCGTCAAACATTTTTTAAAAACAGCTCCAAACTGAAACCTGGACAAGAACGACCCGTCCACATGACGTAACAAAGGCAAATCTGGAGACCCCCTGTTTTTTGTAAAACCCCGCATGCACTCTACTGGGCACATGACCGACCCCGGGAGAGCGAACAAAACTATCAGTTTTCCCTTCCCTAATTGGTCAGTTTTTGATCTACGCAACCATACCTCCAACCGATCTGCAAAAAGGCACACCTCCCCAGATCTCAGCCCCCCTGCCTGTTTAGTACTTGGCGACACCAACTCACCTACTCTAAATGCTCCGAAGAACGCCAACGAGAAAGCCAACCGAAACAAATCCATTTCATCTGAAGAACGACATACCGATGCCAATGAACCGCCCAACAAGCCCAGCAAAGCAAACGACACCGGCCTTCTACTATCCGCCTCCACCCTACCTCTGCGCAACCCCTTCAAAGCCTGCGATACCAGAAATTCCTTCGATACATCCCGCAAGCCCCGCAACTTAAGCCCAAACGCCACCGCGGATATAAACCGGTTCACCTTCGCTACTGAAAACCCCCCCTCCCAGGCATCCCCTAACCAATACAAAAGTGCCACCAACCTGTCTCTATCCGTATTGACATCACCCAACTCTCTTACCCACTCCTCCCACTGCCTCCAACAAGCAGCATAAGCCCTCCACGTCGTGCGCGCCAAAGACCTTTGTAACAGCTGCTCTACGGGACCGATACCAGATCCCATAGATGATCCGGACACGCCAAACCGAGACGTTCCGCTCCCGGGGCCAATTCCCGAAACCGGTCCCACTGCGAGCGAGAAAGAGCATCCGCAACACAATTCCGTACACCCGGGACATGCACCGCCACCACCCACGCGTTCAGCGACAAACACACCAACACTAAATGTCGCAACAATTGAACTACCGGAGGAGAGGACGCCGTGATGTTATTAATGGCAAGCACCACCCCCATGTTGTCGCAGTAAAAACGGACCTTCTTATCCCTGAGCCTGTCCCCCCAAATGGTAGCCGCCACCACGATGGGAAACAGCTCGAGCAGGGCCAGATTCCGCGTCAATCCACTGGACACCCAGCTAGCCGGCCATTGACCTGCGCACCACGGACCCCCCCCGTAAGCTCCAAAGCCACCCGCCCCAGCCGCATCCGTGAAAATATTCAGATCACTCGTATCCTGCGCTGGGGCCATCCATAGCGAGCGACCATTGTACTGGCCCAAGAAGTCATCCCAAACCTGAAGATCAGCTCGGTGCTCCTCCTTGAGCCTCACAAAATGATGCGGCGCCCGCACTCCCGCCGTTGCCGCCGCCAACCTTCTACCAAACACCCTCCCCATCGGCATAATCCGGCAGGCGAAATTCAACTTCCCCAGCAGCGACTGAAGCTCCCTCAGCGACATTTTCTTCCTTCTACAAGCCCGTCGCACCTCCAGCCTCAAAGCACCCAACTTATCCGCCGGGAGCCGACACTCCATTGCCACCGAGTCAATTTCGATTCCCAAGAAAGAAATCGTCGCTACCGGGCCCTCCGTTTTTTCCGGCGCCAAAGGGATCCCAAAATCCCTCGCCACCTTCTGCAGGGCATGAAGCAAGTTACCGCAAACCGGCGAACCCCCCGGGCCAACGCACAAAAAATCATCTAAGTAATGGATCAACGAATCGACCCCGGATACTCCCCTCGTTACCCACTCCACGAAGCTACTAAACGCCTCGAAGTATGCACAAGAAAGAGAACACCCCATCGGAAGGCACCGATCCACGTAAAAGGCCCCATTCCAAAAACAACCCAACAGCCGTTGGCTTTCTGGGTGGACCGGCAACAACCTGAACGCCGCCTCGATGTCGGTTTTTGCTAGCAGCGCCCCCGGACCCGCAGCCCGCACTAACCCCACCGCCTTATCGAATGAGGTATAAACTACGGAACACAACTCGTGATCAATCCCGTCATTTACCGACGAACCTTTGGGATACGATAAATGTTGAATCAAACGAAACTTTCCGGGCTCGCGTTTAGGGACAATACCCAAAGGGGACACAACTAAATCTTTTACCGGCGACTCCACAAATGGCCCCGACATGCGCCCCAACGAAACTTCTTTTAACAACTTTTCCGACACGACTTCCGCATGCAAGTAAGCCGATTTTAAATTTCTCCGCGTAACCGGAACCTCATAAGGAGGCGGAGGAATAACAAAACCAACACTAAACCCTTCATAAAGCAACTTAGCTGCCGCCCTATCCGGATACTCATTTAGATAAGGGGCCATCCTTTCCACCCTCACCGGCGACACCCCCTTGACCAGCCCCGTGCTGGTTCCCGGACCTCTTTTTCCGCAGACATTTTGCCGCCCCGTGTGATGCACCATTACACTCGGAGCACACGTGCTTGAACTTGCACGTGGCCCCAAACTTGCACTGGCCTTCATTGAATTGCCAGCAAAACCCCGCCTTTCCCCCGCCGCTTGGTCCACTCTGACTAGTCTGGCCTCCCTGGCCACCGCTCCCGGGAAAGGGCTGCCTAACCGGAGCCGTAACCCGTAACCAGAGAGCAATATCCTTCTGGTCCCACCGAATCGCCGGCCGAACCGCCTTCCGCTGACGGAATTGCTCATCATATCGCAGCCACGCCTGACCCCCATACGCCCTATGAGCCTCCCCAATAGCATCAAAATAACAAAATAACGCCGAACAATTTTCCGGCGCCTTTTCCCCTATCACACTAGCCAATATGGCGAACGCCTGCGACCAATTAACGAACGTCTGCGGGATAAGCCTATACCGCCGCCGTTCCTCCTCGTCCTTTTTACTCTCATCCCGCTTGCTCTTATCCAAATTGAATTTAGCCAGCGGCAAGAGAGAAAAAATTTCAACGTATTCATCTTTCCAGATCCGATCACGCACCTCCTGCTTTAAATGCGCCCCCAACGGACCCTCAAAACAAACATACACCTCCCCCCGAGCACGATCGTCCATGCGCACTCGATCGCCGTCCTTCTGTGCCTCAGTCTGCACCGACACCGCGACCGCCTCTCTAACCGCCACCACAGGACGCGCCTGCAACGATCCCACGTCCCTGGGGCCTTCCCAAACTACCGCAGGGGACACTTCCGTTACAACCGGCGCCGCGGCCCTATCAAGGCGCCCCACCAGCTCCCGTAAGCAACCCACTAAATCTGCCAAACCCGCTCCGTCGCGTCCGCCCGCGCCACTACCGGCCCCCGATGCTATGCTAGCAGCCCCCCCGCCGACACCCGACATAAAAATCGCTGGATAAGACAATAATGGAGTTATACACTCACCGGGCTGCACAGGCGCTGTGTTCCCGTCAGCCGGACCATCCTGACCTCGACGATAGACGTCCAGTTCACCTTCCTCCAGTTCTTCTCTCGCCGACGACTGTCCCTCCCAACGACATCTTCGGAAAGGGGATGAGGACGCGCTGACCGATGGGCCGGCAACCTGCCGCCCGACCGCCGGGACCCAGACTTCCGACCGGACCTGTTGCCTCGACGTCGCTGCAGATCTAGTCGTCCGTCTAGACGATCCTGACGAAGCCTGCCCCCTGGCCGGAACATCACCATGCGGGGCGGCCGTACCTTGCTCTCGACATCTTCCATCTGATGGGGGAGGGGTGACAGGGAGCCCGGCCTGCGACTCCCTGCTTACCGCCGGACCCCGTCGCGGCCTGGGATTCCTGCCAGGACGCAGGGCCTGGGAAGGGGCGGTCCTCCCAGCTGCCTGGCCTGCAGCGTCCGGGATCGGGCTCCCTCTGCGACGCCGTGTCCGCGGGACTACCTCCGGACTAAGGCGCTCTGGAGGTCGGGACCGCCGAGAGGGACGGGTCGACACAGCCTGCATCGCCGTCACCCCTGCCACCGCTCTCTGCCTGCCCCAGCGCAGGAGCGGTTGTTGCCGACTCCCCCCCCGCCGCCATAGCCATGCTCGTAGGGGGGCCGGGGGAGGGGAGCCTGTCCCTTACAACAGACCCCGAACGCCGTGCCCGACGTGGCGAAACGGCGTCCGGGATCCGCGTTAATGCAGCCACGGTCTCCTCCAGCCATCCGGGACCGTGGTGCACAGCAGCGGCGCGCAGCCGCTCTAAAATCAAGGCCTCTGCCATTACTAAAAAACCGGGCAACGGGGAGCTTTGCTTACTGTGTGTTACTCCTCCCGCTGCTTCCGGCTCAATGCCGAGAAACAGCGGGAAGCGCAGTAACGGCCCCCCCGCCCCCCTTAACTCCTCCCCGTCCCTCCTTCAGCTCCTTCAACTTTCCCTGACCTCGTAACATTAACCCTTTCCCTACCAGGACGGTCATGTCGGCTTCCCTTAAGCCTGCAGCTGCGTCCAGCCTCTTCTGGAATGCTGGCAGCTATATGATGTATATGATATATGATGAAACCCATGTTCTAGAAATACAGAATTCCTGACTATTGACCTCACTTTATGGCATGTCATAAATCGGTGATTGTTGCAGCACGTGGAATATAGAATAGTCATAAAGCTGGATGGAGGAACTTGTGTCACCAGTCGCTGAGAACTCTCCTTCCTCCACCATCTATTGTAGATCTCAGTCTATGGCCCCTGTGTCCTCCATTCTCCTCCTGTCTTCACATTATTACAGGTCACATGTTGCTCTGTTCTCGTTCAGTCAATGACTTCTACAGGTGCAATTATTTGAGGTAATGGATTATTAATAAAAATGTATCTACATTCAGGGTTTGTATTTGGATTCTGCTGTTATTGATTAGTACTTATGGATAATGAGCAGCCATCGCCACCATTCTGAGTAATTTACAGTTGGGGGGGGGTCATCATGAATAATTAAAGCATAGGACCTCTACGCTACACATGATTGTGATCACCGTTGGACTGGCCCACCGGAGAACTGGAGCATTTTCTGGTGGGCCCAGGCACAAGTTGCTTTTATCCAGCAGAGGAGCAGAGAGATGCTGTCTCCCTGACCCACTGCTTACTCTTGTAGGCAGCGCCGGTGTTAGGTGGGGGGGGGGGCAAACTGGGCAATTGCCCAGGGCCCCATCCTCTCAGGACCCCCTGCCAACTATAGCAGCCATAGCAGCTGCTACGGGGCCCGCGGCATGAGGAGGCGCATGCCGCCCGGCACATAAATGTTAGAGGGGGAGGGGGCTCTGGTGCTAGGGACTGCCACATTCAATTGTATCTGCGTCCTTAGGACGCAAATATAATTGAATAGTATAGGCTGCAGGCCACATTAGGCCTGCAGCCTATAAGACGCTGAGACGGAGTCCCTGCACAGCCCGGCATGATCACATCATTGCAGCACGCTAGCCTACACAAGGGTCCCATCTGAGACAGTGGAGCACTCCGTCCGTTGCAGGAACGGGGCTAGGTAAGTCAAAATAAAATTTGGGGGCTGGCTGTGTGGCGCTATCTACTAAGGAGTGGGGCTGTGTGGCGTTATCTACTGGGGGGCTGAGTGGCACTATCTACTGGGGCGGATTGTGTGGGTCTATACATGGGGGGCTGTGTGTGGCACTACTGTGTGCGGTACTATTATAGTGTGTGGCACCGGGGGGACATTATTTCCATTTGGGGCACTATGAATGGTGGTTTTTGTAGAGTGTGGGGAGGTGCTAGAAAAGCGAGAAGCTAAAGATGTTTATGTTGCAAATTCTGCAGAGGTGATTCGTAGGCAAGAGAAGGCGTCAGGGCAATCTGGGCCGGATGAAGAAGAAAAGGAAAAGTGAGCGACTCAAATCTGAGAAGAGACGTCACCTGTGAGTCACTGGATTTCACTGTATTGTATTAAAGGAGTTTTCCCATAAATGTGTTATTACAGTTGCGGCGATAGAGAATGTGTATATTTTATGTATGGAGAATTATTTTAATGTTTATTGTAGTGTGTGTGTGTGTGTGTGTGTGTGTGTGTGTGTGTGTGTGTGTGTGTGTGTGTGTTTGTTTTAATTTAACATTACTTTATTTTTTCTTTTATTTTTAAACTTCAATGTACTGGCATATCTGTATACTCATAGTACACAGGCATATATCTATAGACTCATATACTCGTAGTACACAGGCAGTTGTTAGGACATACCTCAGTAGGCCCTTACAACAGGAAATATGGTCAGACAGCCCTGGGGTCCTTCAATTGACCCTCGGCTGTCTACCCATATGTGGTATGGCCCTCGATCGCATCACAGGAATTCCCTGTGACGCGATCCAAAGGGCATCCCCCTTCTCATTTTCCCCTAAATGTTGCGGTCAGCTTTGACCGCAGCATTCAGGGAAACAGCGGCGGAGATGAGAAGTTTCTCTGATCTCCGCCGTTAGAGCGGGTCTGCGGCAATGTAAGCCATTGCCCCGCTCCTAACAATAAGTGGGTGCCCGGTCAGCATGAGGTGATGCGGCCGGCGCTGCTCTAATGCGGCGGCGCAGGCACTGAAGACAGAACATGGGAGTGTTTTGCAGTGCGTCTGCCATGTTCTGTCTCCAGTGCCGGCACTCATTAGTGCAGCGCTGGCCGCATCGCATAATCCTGACCCCGCGCACTCTCCTCAGGACTCAGAAGTGGGGCAATGGCTGTATATTATACATGTATTACACAGCCAAACCCTCGTTGTCATACATTCATGTGTTACAATACTGAGTTGTGCGGCCGCACAGCTTCGTATCGAAATACATGAAATAACTGTATCTAACCGTGTGAGGATGCGCAGTATCGAAACAGTATCGACGTTTCGATGCATCATGCATGCCTATAAGAACCAAGATCACAGATTTCCCAGGAATCACAATGCAGTTTTTGATCAGAGTCCATCCTAGAACATTGATCTGCGTTTTTATCCGGGGAGGGAGATACACGTCACTGGTTGTTACACAGCTTTGTGTTACAGGTTTTACTGATAGCGCTGATGTTCTGAAATTAATGGGATTACTGATTGTGTTTTCATGGTGTCTAATTGATGTATTAGGCCAAGGCTGCAGCTGTCACTCAAAAGTTACAAATCAATCAGTAGCGCTACAAAGAAATCTGGGTGTAGCTCTGGCCTTAAAAGGGAATTATCAGACTCTGATCTTTATTTTACCATATTTTGTAATAAGCTCTTTTATTTTTCCCTCTGGAGTCTATCACAACTATACATATAAAAATCGATTGTAAACTTATAATCATAATTGAAGCTTTTACATTGGCCACTAGAGGTCAGTACATCCAGCAATAACACATGACCAGGACCAGATTGCTTTATAGCTATTTCACACAATGTTATATATTGTCCACATAATAATATTGGTCACATGACAAAGCTGCTTACATATTATAGTATTGAATCACATTTATTTATGTAGTTATGGGGACATGTGGAGGTTTAGGTGCTGCTATCTTCAGGTGCAGCAGAATCCAGTGCAGTGAGGGGGAGTTTATTCTGGGGGGGGGGGGGGGAGACAGGACCTGCCACCACATAGCCACTGAGTGGGTGGTCTCTGAAGTTCATAGGTAACATCTTGGAAGGGGTACGGTTAGTCTCAGACCCTGGTAATACCTATGATCCAGGTTCAGGCCAGAGGACGAGCATTCTTGTCTTTCCCTCTTCCCATCATGTGAGGTACAGCTGCGGTAAGTAATATTTTATTTCATAGCTGTGATGCTTTCTTATGTTTTAATGTCTGTTATATTTCACGAATCTATTATAAATGACAGAAGTAAAACTGTGCTGGGCATAAAGGTCGCCATGACACGACCCGTTTACTTTCGATACTTAACGTATATGTTGCGTATCATTTTTTGTGTTTTTTTGGCAGAAACCACACTTCCCTGAACGTCAAACACAGCAGATCATACATATGGGGATTTCTCCTCCAACCACGTGTTCTGGAGAGATGACACAGAGTAACATTTATTTTAACCAGCTTTAAAGGTAATGTGTCGCTAGAAAAAATATATTTTTTTTTTAATTAAACAGTTAGTGTATAAGCGATTAAACATTGTTCTAATTTTTTTACGAGTCAGGAAATATTATAAATTAGATTCTAATTTATAATATTTCCCAGCGCTGGTCACTTGATGAAGCAATTCCCAAAATTGCAGCATTGCATGTGGTAAAGCAACCACATAGCTTTATGCTGCAAAATTTGAGAAAACTCACTCGCTCTAGTGGGCTCTCAGAATCCCCCCCCCTCCTTTATCCTGGCTAGTGCCGGGAGAAACGAGGGGATTGAACGGTCAAACCTCCTACACTGTGTGTCGCCATTTTTTTAGCTAACACACAATGCAGTAGTAAACACACAGTAAAACACTTACATACACAGAAATAACTTACCTGCCGCCGCCGCTCCCTCCGGTCCGTCCGCTCCGTCTGCTACCTCCACTCCAAGTGCACAAGTCCGGAAGCCGCGACCGAAAGTAGTAATCTTACTGTCCGGCTGCGACTTCCGGTCCACAAGAAAATGGCGCCGGACGTCGCATAGTTCAATTTGGACTGTGTGGGAGCGGCGCATGCGCCGTTCCCACACAGACGGCATACAGCATAGTGGATGGAATGGGCCCCGTTCGCATTCACTATGGGACTGTATATGCCGTATTCCATGTCTGTATGTGTCGTTAATCGACACATACAGAGATGGAAAAAAAAATGGCAGCCCCATAGGGAAGAAAAAGTGAAAAAATAAAAAAAAGTAAAACACAAACACAAATAAATAATTTTTTTTTTAAATAAAACACTAAAAGCAAATTGATATAATTTTTTTTTTTTCCGTGACACTGGTCCTTTAACCCCTCCTCGCTTTGGCCACTTTTGACCTTCCGGACGGAGCCTCATTTTTAAAATCTGACATGTTTCACTTTATGTGGTAATAACTTCGGAATGCTTTCACCTATCCAAGCGATTCTGAGATTGTTTTCTCGTGACATATTGGACTTTACGTTAGTGGTAAAATTTGGTTGATATGTTCAGTATTTAATTGTGAAAAACTCCAAAATGTAGCGAAAAATTGCAAACATTAGCATTTTTCAAAATTTTAATGTATCTGCTTGTAAGACAGGCAGTTAAACCACACAAAATTGTCACTAATTAACATCCCCCATATGTCTACTTTATGTTTACATAGTTTTTTGAACATCCTTTTATTTTTCTAGGACGTTACAAGGCTTAGAACTTTAGCAGCAATTTCTCACATTTTCAAGAAAATTTCAAACGGCTATTTTTATAGGGGCCAGTTCAGTTGTGAAGTGGCTTTTAGGACCTTATATATTAGAAACCCCCAATAAGTCACCACATTTTAATAACTGCACCCCTCAAAGCATTCAAAACAGCATTTAGAAAGTTTCTTAACCCTTTAGACATTTCACAGGAATTAAAGCAAAGTAGAGGTGAAATTTACAACTTTCATGTTTTGTTTTTTTTTGCAGAAATTAATTTTTAATCCATATTTTTTGGTGACACAGAAAGTTTTACCAGAGAAACACAACTCAATATTTGTTGCCCAGGTTCTGCAGTTTTAGGAAATATCCCACATGTGGCTCTAGTGCGGTAATGTATTGGAGCACCGGCCTCCAAAGCAAGGGAGAACCTAGAGGATTTTGGGGCCTCCTTTTTATTAGAATATATTTTAGGCACCATGTCAGGTTTGAAGAGGTCTTGTGGTACCAAAACAGTGGAAACCCCCCAAAAGTGACCCCATTTGGTAAACTACACTCCTCAAGCAAATTATCTAGGGGTATAGTGAGCATTTTGACCCCACAGGTTTTTTGCAGAAATTATTGGAATTAGGCTGTGAAAATCTACATTCTTTCAAAGAAAATGTAGGTTTAGCTAATTTTTCATCATTTCCACAAGGACTGAAGGAGAAAAAGCTCCACAACATTTGTAAAGCAATTTCTCCCGAATAAAACAATACCCCACATGTGGTCATAAATGGCTGTTTGGACACACGGCAGGGCTAAGAAGGGAAAGAGCACTATTTGGCTTTTGGATCTCAAGTTTAGCAGGAATGGTTTGCGGAGGCCAGGTCACATTTACAAAGCCCCTTAGGGGACAAAACAGTGGAAACCCCCACAAGTGACCCCATTTTAGAAACTACACCCCTTGAGGAATTCATCTAGGGGTGTAGTGAGCATTTTGAGCCCACAAATGTTTCATAGATTTTATTAGAATTGGGCAGTGAAAAAAAAACAAAAAACCTTTTTCTTCAATAAGACGTAGCTTTAGCTCCAAATTTTTCATCTTCTCAACAAGAAAAAACAAAAAACCCAACATTTGTAAAGCAACTTCTCCCGAGTACGGCAATACCCCATATGTGGTCATAAACTGCTGTTTGGGCACACAGCAAGAATCAGAAGGGAAGGAGCGCCATTTGGCTTTTGGAGTGTAGATTTTGCTGGATTGGTTTCTGGGCACCTGTGGGACCAAAACAGTGGAAACCCCGCAGAAGTAACCCCATTTTGGAAACTACACCCATCAAGGTATTCACCTAGGGGTGTAGTGCGCATGTTAACCCCGCAGGTGTTTTGCAGAAATTAGTGTGCACTCGATGTTGCAGAGTGAAAATGGGATTTTTTCCATAGAAGCAACTCAAACATTTGTAAAGAAACTTCTCCCGAGTAAGGCAATACCCCATATGTGATCATAAACTGCTGTTTGGGCACACGGCAGGGCTCCGAAGGGAAGGAGCGCCATTTGGCTTTTGGAGTGTAGATTTTGCTGGATTGGTTTCTGGACGCTAAGTCACATTTGCAAAGCCCCTGTGGGGCCAAAACAGTGGACACTCCCTAGAAGTGACCCCATTTTACACCTAGGGGTGTAGTGCTCATGTTAACCCTGCAGGTGTTTTGCAGAAATTAGTGTGCACTCGATGTTGCAGAGTGATTTTTTTTTTTCCATAGATATGCCAATATGTGGTGCCCATCTTGTGCCACCATAACAAGATAGCTCTGTAATTATTATGCTGTGTTTCCCGGTTTTAGAAACACCCTACATGGGGCACTAATCTTTTGCCTGGACATTCGACCACTCTCAGAAGGGAAAGAGTACCTTGCGAAGTTGAGGCCTAATTTGGCGACTTGCAAAGTATTGGTTCACAATTGATGTGAAATAATAAAAGAAACCCCTGAGAAGTGACCCCATTTTGGAAACTACACCCCTCAAGGCAATTATTAAGGGGTGACGTGAGCATTTTCACCCCACAATTCTTTTCCATAAATGATTGCGCTGTGGATGGTGCAAAGTCAAAATTGATATTTTTCCCTAGATATGCTATTTCAGTGGCACATATGTCGTGCCCAGCTTATGCCACTGGAGACAGACACCTAAAAAACTGTTAAAACGGTTCTCCCGGGTATGGCGATGCCATATATGTGGAAGTAAACAGCTGTGTCGGCACGCTGTAGAGTTCAGCGGCATAGTAAGGTGGTATAATAATGGGGTAAAATAATCCACAGATGTGTGTTAGGCCTCATTTACACGAGCGTGTGCGTTTTGCGCGCGCAAAAAACGCTGCGTTTTGCGCGCGCAAAAGGCACTTGGCAGCTCCGTGTGTCATCCGTGTATGATGCGCGGCTGCGTGATTTTCACGCAGCCGCCATCATAGAGATGAGGCTAGTCGACGCCCGTCACTGTCCAAGGTGCTGAAAGAGCTAACTGATCGGCAGTAACTCTTTCAGCACCCTCGACAGTGAATGCCGAACACAATATACACCAACCTGTGAATAAAAAAAGACTTTCAGACTTACCAAGAACTTCCTGCTTCCCCCAGTCCGGGCTCCCGGCCGTTGCCTTGGTGACGCGTCCCTCTCTTGTCATCCGGCCCCACCTCCCAGGATGACGCCGCAGTCCATGAGACCGCTGCAGCCTGTGATTGGCTGCAGCCTGTGCTTGGCCTGTGATTGGCTGCAGCCTGTGCTTGGCCTGTGATTGGCTGCAGCTGTCACTTGGACTAAACTGTGATCCTGGGAGGTCGGACCGGAGTTATCGGTAAGTCAGAACGTCTTTTTTTTTTTACAGGTTCATGGATTTTCGGAGCGGAAGTCACTGTCCATGGTGCTGAACCAGTTTAACGCTTTCAGCACCGTGGACAGTGACTGTCTCCTGACGTCGCGTACCCGAACATTTTTTACCGGTTTCGGTCAAAACGAGTTTGGCCGAACCCGGTGAAGTTCGGTGCGCTCATCTCGAATTTGACACTCCGTTTGGATGTTTGTAAACAGAAAAGCACGTGGTGCTTTTCTGTTTACATTCAGGAGTTTGACAGCTCTTGCGCGAATCACGCAGTTCGCACGGAAGTGCTTCCGTGCGGCATGCGTGGTTTTCACGCACCCATTGACTTGAATGGGTGCGTGAGTGCGCGAAAAACGCACGATTATAGAACATGTCGTGAGTTTTTTTCTGCGCACACGCACTGAGCGCAATTCACGCATCGTCTAAACTGCCCCATTGACTAATATAGGTGCGTACGACATGCGTGCAAGCCACGCGCGTCGCACGCGCGTATATTACGTTCGTGTAAATGAGGCCTTACGCTGTGACAATCCTTTCTGCACAGGCCGGTGTCTCTCTAATAAATGTTTTTCCTTATCCCCCTATTGGTCCACAATTGGCACCTTTGCAGTTGGGGGAATTTTGCTAAGAAGTGTTGCCCTTGTATAATACGGGCGTCCTTGCTTCCAGCAGATATGTTTGGGTCCTCCCCTTCCTGGTATAATACGGGTGCCCTCGCTTCCAGCAGATATGTTTGGGTCCTCCTCTTCCTGGTATAATATGGGTACCCTCGCTTCCAGCTGATATGTTTGGGCCCTCCCCTTCCTGGTATAATACAAGCGTCCTCGCTTCCAGCAGATATGTTTGGGTCCTCCTCTTCCTGGTATAATATGGGCGCCCTCGCTTCCAGCAGATGTTTGGGTCCTCCCCTTCCTGGTATAATACGGGCACCCTCGCTTCCAGCAGATATGTTTGGGTCCTCCCCTTCCTGGTATAATACGGGCGCCCTCGCTTCCAGCAGATATGTTTGGGCCCTCCCCTTCCTGGTATAATACAAGCGCCCTCGCTTCCAGCAGATATGTTTGGGTCCTCCCCTTCCCGGTATAATACGGGCACCCTCGCTTCCAGCAGATATGTTTGGGCCCTCCCCTTCCTGGTATAATACGGGCGCCCTCGCTTCCAGCAGATATGTTTGGGTCCTCCCCTTCCTGGTATAATACGGGCGCCCTCGCTTCCAGCAGATATTTTTGGGTCCTCCCCTTCCTGGTATAATACGGGCGCCCTCGCTTCCAGCAGATATGTTTGGGCCCTCCCCTTCCTGGTATAATATGGGCGCCCTCGCTTCCAGCTGATATGTTTGGGCCCTCCCCTTCCTGGTATAATACGGGCGCCCTCGCTTCCAGCAGATATGTTTGGGCCCTCCCCTTCCTGGTATAATATGGGCACCCTCGCTTCCAGCAGATATGTTTGGGTCCTCCCCTTCCTGGTATAATACGGGCGCCGTCGCTTTCAGTGCATTTGTTTGGGCCGGGGGGGCTTCCTGGTTCCCTAATTTTAGGGCCTTTATAAATCGCCTCTTGAAACAGAAGAAATGTTCCCCTTGGGCTGCACAACTGCATATTTTTTATTTCCTGACTTATTGGAGCCTTATCCAATTTTATTTTTTCATAGACGTAGTGGTATGAGGGCTGTTTTTTTGCAGGACAAGCTGTAGTTCTTATTGGTAAAATTTTAGCGGCACATGCGACTTGCGTATTTTTTCTGTCGCCATGTTGCGAGAACCATAACGTTTTAATTTTTTCATCAACGGAGCTGAATGAGGGCTTGTTCTTTGCGAGACGAGCTGTAGTTATTATCGGTACCGTTTTTGGATACATGCGACTTTTTGATATTTTTTTATTCCAATAGTTGTAGGGCAAAGTTACCATAGAGAAGAAATTCTGGCATTGTTTTTTACGTTCTTGTTTACGCTGTTCACCGCGTGGAATGAATAACATAATATTTTTATAGCTCAGGCCGTTACGGTCGCGGCGATACCCATTATGTAATATTATTATTATTTTTTTTAAATAATAATAAAAGGACTGGATAAGGGAAAAGGGCGATTGTGGTTTTTTTTATTACTTGAAAGTTTTATTATGTTTTAAAACTTTTTTTATAGTTTTTTTCAGAAACAGTGAGCATGTGTATTGTATTCTATTGTAACTTCTATGTATGTTTAGGTAAGTGGGTGGTGGTATAACTTAGGTTTGTGATACCGTGTTTATACTATATTTTTGTAAGGCAGAGACTAAAAATCTGCCTCAAAATTCCTTTAGGTATTTTGAGGCAGATTTTAAATTGACAGCGTCGTTTGACCTTTTTTTTTTTTTTTTGCTGTGTTTTTTGCCCACATTTTTTTTTTAAGCCGTTGAAGCGAATGCAAAAACCGCAGACAAAAAAGCACCAAACGAGCGCCGCAGGTTTTTTCTGCCTCCTATTAATTTCAATGGGAGGTCAAAGGCGGAAACCACTCGAAGACCATCAGCCCCCCACTTACAGTAAAATGACCATCAGCCCCCGACTCACAGTAATGACCATCAGCCCCCGACTCACAGTATAATGACCCCTCAGTAAAGAGACCATCAGCCTCAGTCCCCCCCAGTAAAATGACCATCTGCCCCTCTAGTAAAATGACCATCACAGAGAGAAAGTGTGCTTACTCCAGGGGAAGGAATAAATAAGGAGGTATAAGAACAATAACTCCCAGCATGTCCATTGATCTCACATAATAACAGCCTGGACATTACAGGGAGGAGATATAAGAGAGAACTACAATTCCCAGCATTTCCAGGATGTTATGGGATATCAGAGGACATTACAGGGAGGAGGTATAAGTGGACAGAACTACAACTACCAGCATGTCCAGGATGTTGTTATAGGATATCAGAGGACATTACAGGGAGGAGGTATAGAGGAGAGAACTACAACTCCCAGCATGTCCAGACTGAGGCTGGATTCACATGAGCACGTTCGGGCCGTAAAGGACGGACGTATTTCGGCCGCAATTCCCACACCGAACACAGTGCATGAGCCGGGCTCCTAGCATTATAGTTATCTATGACGCTAGGTGTCCCTGCCTCTCCCTGGAATTACTGTCCCATACTGAAAATATGATTACAGTACGGGACAGTTGTCCCGCAGCGAGGCAGGGACTCCTAACGTCGTACATAACTATGATGCTAAGATCCCGGTTCCCTGCACTGTGTTCGGTCCGGGAATTGCGGCCGAAATACGTTCTGTCCTTTACGTACGTAACATGGTCGTGTGAATCCAGCCTTATTATGTGATATCAGAGGACATTACAGGGAGGAGGTATAAAAGGAGAGGACTACAACTTCCGGCATTCGGCTGGCTCTATTTCTCACACAATTGGTTACAAACTAAAGAAGAAAAAGACTTACCCTGCACAGCATGGCTCCTCTCCCTCCATCAGGCTTCTAGTGGGAAGCGGTGGGCGGTACTCTTAATACGTGCACGCATCACGTCTGCTACAACGTCGGGGGCGGAGCTTGTAGCGGCACCCCGGTTGGGAACCACTGGTATAAGGAAAAGGTAGGGGAACTAGGCATAACCCTAGTGACCCTGATTATAAAGGAGGTAGTAATAGTGGTTGACACAAGAAAGCCAAATCCACCATTATACCAGCCCGTTAACACCTATCATGTGGGATACTGTCTGATGGGGTCCTGTATCTAAGCCTAGCATGTGGGATACTGTCTGCTGGGGCTCTATCTAAGCCTAGCATGTGGGATACTGTCTGCTGGGGCCCTATATCTAAGCCTAGCATGTGGGATACGGTCTGATGGGCTCTGTATCTAAGCCTATCATGTGGGATACGGTCTGATGGGGCCCTGTATCTAAGCCTAGCATGTGGGATACGGTCTGATGGGCCCTGTATCGAAGCCTAGCATGTGGGATACTGTCTGCTGGGGCCCTGTATCTAAGCCTAGCATGTGGGATACTGTCTGATGGGCCCTGTATCTAAGCCTAGCATGTGGGATACGGTCTGATGGGGCCCTGTATCTAAGCCTAGCATGTGGGATACGGTCTGATGGGGCCCGGTTTCTAAGCCTAGCATGTAGGATACGGTCTGATGAGCCCTGTATCGAAGCCTAGCATGTGGGATACTGTCTGATGGGGCCCTGTATCAAAGCCTAGCATGTGGGATACGGTCTGATGGGCCCTGTATCTAAGCCTAGCATGTGGGATACGGTCTGATGGGCCCTGTATCTAAGCCTAGCATGTGGGATATACGGTCTGATGGGCCCTGTATCTAAGCATATCATGAAATATGTTCACGAAATTAATAAATACAATGTACAGCATGGGGTCACCCTCACAAATCTTCAACTAGTGCCTTGCTGGAGAGGCTGAAGGCAGAGGGGTAACTGTGATGCCTTTTACATTGTACGTTGCTTTTGTCTTTCCTCTAGATTGGTAACATCAGCGCCATCCCCTAATTCTGACCAGTCCTGATCACATGCCACCCCCACCACCAGCGGTAAGTGCAGTGCCGTCCTCTGTGCACATTGTGATGTTGTGTCATTTACAGGTCGGATTTTCTCTATTACAGGTTAGTTGAGATCTGGTTCCATTCATTAACCAGAACAGATATTTGCAACTTTCTACAAACAGCGCCACATTTTTCAACAGGTTGGGTGTGGTATTGTCCATTACTTTAATGGAGCTGCGCTGCAATACAACACATAACCTGTTGACAGGTGTGGCGCTATTTTAGGAAGAGAGCAGCTATGTTTTTCTGATCCTTTACATCATTTTAATATCACCTATTTGGAAATGTTTTCCTTATTCCCCTCCCCAACGTGTTAGAGAAATTGTAAAACTTCACACAGAACAGTTTTTTTTAGTTTCTCATTGGTGGGGGTCCTGACAAGTGAATAGGTCTGTGCTGCAGGTAGCTGGGGGGCCGCTGTGCTTATACAGGGCTGTGGTCTGTTCATTCTCGGGTGTGGTGGGTCGTAGAACCCTTTATTTAGCCTGACCTATTATTTTATATCAATCCCTTAGAGCTAACTGATCAGTATATGGTAAATAGTGACTGAGATTTACCAACATTGTTTATTTGTATGTAAAATCTCAGGGATAGCCACGCCCATGTAGAAGGACCTGCCTTTTGGTAGGATACGCCCCTCAGTAGGACATGGCACAATTTGCCTGGATCATCAAAGTGTCCCCGGCAACTATGAAGGAGCAGTCAGCAGTTCATCTCATAGACATAACAATGGTGCGAGCATAAAATAGAATAAAATCCATGTATAACTTGTGCCCCCCCCCCCATGTCTCGGTCCTGTACACTTCTCTTATACTCACCGTAATTCCTCTATCCCGCAGTCTGGACTGGACAGAGCTTCCATCAAGTCACTGAGGTGAGGACCAGACAGACTGTTATTATACAGGTCAAGTATCTTCAGGGAACGGTTATTCCTTATTCCAGATGCCAACTGGATGCAGGAAGTGTCTGGTAGATGATTATTACCCAAACTGTAAGAAGAAGATGATGAGATGTGAGTGACGCGTCCACAGAGCGTTACTATAAAATCTGTAGGTTGTGAATGTGGAGAGAAAATGTCCCTGATGTTAGTAAAATCGGAGATAATTGTGGACATTTCCCTTAGGCCTCATTCAGACAGACATAATGTGGCCGCATTTTCGCGTTGACATTGTTACGGCCACCAGACCCAGTCCCAACGCTGTTCTCGTGACCCGAACTTACATCAGCATAGAACTGCGGGGGTCCGGGTAATAATGCCGGCGCCTGTCAGCTCCATTATTAGATCAGGCGGCAGATTAGGGGACATTCACATTGAACATTCTGGAGCAGTTTTGCTGTCTTATAGTTGATCTCAGCAGACAGATGTGTAATTGTAGTGAATGTGATTATAAAACCTCCGGTCACACAATGTGGATCATCTCCTGGTTTCTGTACATGTAGCGCCCCCTGTCTGTCTGCCATGGATTTGCTGTGGTTATTCTCTATTTATATTAATGGGGGAAACTGTATTAAAGGCTCTGGACACCATTGTGTCCCAAATATTTTTTCTTTATTTTATTACATTCATTTTGTGATAATCTTTGTAATTGGTCTCTATAAAAACTTATCAATTCTTTTCTTCCTGCAGCCTGCATATATTCCAATACATATGAGGCTGAAGGAGGCCGTTCACTATGAAATCTGACTGACGGCCTCTCTGACGGCCTCGACGGCCTCTCTGACTGCCTCTCTGACTGCCTCTCTGACTGCCTCTCTGACGGCCTCTCTGACGGCCTCTCTGACGGCCTCTCTGACGGCCTCTCTGACGGCCTCTCTGACGGCCTCTCTGACGGCCTCTCTGACTGCCTCTCTGACAGGCTCTCTCCCCGGCGGCTCCTGTGATCTGTACGCTGATCTTAGCTGAAGTATGAGCAAATCAAAGCGGATTCCTGTCGCTGGGGCATTCTAAGGCCACGTTCACACGGTATACTTTTTATATTTCAGAACATAAACTACTTATAACTCTCCGAAATACACTTAAAATACGCCAGCAAACACATTTCGATAAGAAATATGCGGTGTACTTCATATGAGACGTATTTTCCTGCTGCTGAATTAACCCCTTAATGACCGAGCTACTTTTTAATTTTTTCCATCGTCTCATTCAAAGAGCTATAACTTTTTATTTTTGATTGACATAGTTGTATAGGAAAAAAAATTTTTTGCGGGACAAGTTGTATTTTTTAATAGCACCATGTTAAGGTACATATAATTCATAGAATTATATGTAGAAAAAAAAGCAGCAATTTCGCCACACTTTTTTGCGTCCTAAATTTACGTAGTTTACGGGGTTGTATAAATAACAATAACTTTATTCAGCGGGTCGTTACGATTGCAACGATACCAAATTCATATTGATTTCTTGTGTTTTACTACTTTTACACAGTAACAGCACTTTTTTTTTCAAAATAATTTGTTTTTTGTCTCCATATTTGAAGAGCCGTAACTTTTTTATTTTTCCGACGATGCAGTTGTATGAGGGCTTTTTTTTTGCGCGACGTAGTTTTTATTGGTACCATTTTGGAGTACATGCGACTTTTTGATCACTTTTTATCGAATATTTTTTTTAACGCAGGATAAAGAGAAAACGCCAATTTTTGCATTGTTTTTATGTTATTTTTTTACGACATTTGCAGAGCGGGTTAAACAATGTAATAACTTTATAGTTGGACGTTATGGACGCGGCGATACCAAATATGTGCAACTTTTTTAGTTTTTTTAATAATAAAGCATTTTGTAAGGGGAAAAAGTGGGGTTTTCATTTTTTCCCCACTTATTTATCATTAACTTTATTAAACTTTCTTTTTACTTTTTTACTAGTCCCACTAGGGGACTTCACTATGCGATTATCCGATTGCTTTTATAATACACTGGAATACTTCTGTATTGCAGTGTATTAGTGCCTGTCCATATATTATGCATGGACTAGCAGGCATTAACTATGGGCAGACCTGGGGGCCTTTATCAGGCCCCCGGATGCCATCGCAGAGTACAGGTGTCTTCTATCACACGCAGGGTGCCGGTGGGATGAGAGAGGGAGCTCCCTCTCTCCAAAACTACTCCGATGCAGCGCTCGCTATTGAGCGTCGCATCTGAGGGGTTAAATGGGCAAGATCAATACTGATATAGACCTCGCCCGCTCGAGCAGGGCTGCGCTCAGCCCTCAGCTACCTCTGGTAGCGGAGAGAAGTGAGATTTAACGGCTTGCTACTTTTTTTATTCTAATGCAGCACAGGTAAAAAGGCTACTACATCAGAATAAAGACCATTAGTGGCCGCCGTAAAAACACTTATGGGCGGTCACTAACGGGTTAAGAAACGCCTCGTGACATCCCCTTGGATAGGAACAGAGCTGCAGCACAGCCGCCATACTGTGACCAGACCCTCATATACGGATGACCTATCCACAGCCCTCAACCTGGACAATCCCTTTTAAGGGAATGTGTCACAAATAAAAAAATTTTTTTTTTAACCCCTTCCCTCTTTGGCCACTTTCAACCTTCCTGACTGAGCCTCATTTTTCAAATCTGACATGTTTCACTTTATGTGGTAATAACTTCGGAATGCTTTTACCTATCCAAGCGATTCTGAGATTGTTTTCTCGTGACACATTGGACTTTAAGTTAGTGGTAAAATTTGGTTGATATGTTCAGTATTTAATTGTGAAAAACTCCAAAATGTAGCGAAAAATTGCAAACATTAGCATTTTTCTAAATTTTAATGTATCTGCTTGTAAGACAGGCAGTTATACCACACAAAATTGTCACTAATTAACATCCCCCATATGTCTACTTTTATGTTTGCATTGTTTTTTGAACATCCTTTTATTTTTCTATGACGTCACAAGGCTTAGAACTTTAGCAGCAATTTCTCACATTTTCAAGAAAACTTCAAAAGGCGATTTTTACAGGAGCCAGTTCAGTTGTGACGTGGTTTTTAGGGCCTTATATATTAGCAACCCTCAATAAGTCACCCCATTTTAAAAACTGCACCCCTTAAAGTATTCAAAACAGCTTTTAGAACGTTTCTTAACCCTTTAGGCGTTTCACAGGAATTGAAGCAAAGTAGAGGTGAAATTTACAAAGTAAATTTTTTTTTGTTGCAGAAATTCATTTTTAATTCATTTTTTTTGTAACACAGAAGGTTTTAGCAGTGAAACGCAACTCAATATTTATTGCCCAGATTCTGCAGTTTTAGGAAATATCCCACATGTGGCCCTAGTGTGGTAATGTGCTGGAACACCGGCCTCAAAATCAAAGAAGCACCTAGAGGATTTTGGGGCCTCCTTTTTATTAGAATATATTTTAGGCACCATGTCAGGTTTGAAGAGGTCTTGTGGTACCAAAACAGTGGAAACCCCCCAAAAGTGACCCCATTTGGGAAACTACAGCCCTTGAGGAAATTATCTAGGGGTATAGTGAGCATTTTTTAGACCCGACAGTTTTTTTTGCAGAAATTTTTGGAAGTAGGTCGTGAAAATCTACATTTTTTCCAAATAAAATGTAGGTTTAGCAAATCTTTTTTCATTTAGAAAAGGACTAAAGGAGAAAAAGCACCACAGCATTTGTAAAGCAATTTCTCCTGAGTAAAACGATACCCCACATGTGGTCATAAATGGCTGTTTGGACACACGGCAGGGCTCAGAAGGAAAAGAGCGCTATTTGGCTTTTGGAACTCAAATTTAGCAGGAATGGTTTGCAGAGGCCAGGTCACATTTACAAAGCTCCTGAGGGGACAAAACAGTGGAAACCCCCAACAAGTGACCCCATTTTGGAAACCACCCCTTGAGGAGATTATCTAGGGGTATAGTGAGCATTTTGAACCCCACAGGTGTTTTACAGAACTTATTGGAAGTAGGCCGTGAAAATGAAAATCTAGAAAATGTAGGTTTACATATAAAGAAAGACAAGGAATCTTGACAGTCACAGAGCTCTGTACAGTCGTACGGTGCCAACCAGGGATTTTTTTTAAAATGGAAGAAAATGTGTGCGGGGGAAAAAATCCTGGTATAAAGAGGCTCTCGGCTCAAAATGACTAAAAATACAAATTTATTGATGTATAACTAAAATTAATGATATTGCAAAATGACATATAAACAAACAAAACAAACAAACATCACAAGCCCGGCCGGGTAAATTATAAATATAGTTCACCAAATAAGGAAGAACAATCTTGCTCACAAGCCGTATATAGAAGGGCAACACTCGCCTCATATGGCTATATAATATGTTAGTGAGCGCTGTTAGTGAGAAACTGAAGGAATGTTCCCCTCCGGCCTGCGCATTGAGATGTTTTTTCATCTCCGCATTACTAGTGCCATAACTTTCTTATTTTTCGGTTGATGGAGCTGTATGTGGGCTTGTTTTTGCGGGACGGGTTGTAGATTTTATTGGTACCATTTTGGAACACATACGACTTTTTGATCACTTTTTGGTATAGGAAATTACTAAAAACAAGCAATTCTGAAATAGTGTTTTATTGTTTTTTTTCCGGCATCCACAGTCCGCCATAAATTACACGTTAACTTTATTCTGCGGGTCGATACGATTACGGCGATACCAAATTTATATAGTTTTTTAATGTATTGCAGCTTTTGCACAATAAAATCACTTTTTTTTTAATAAAATCATTTGTTTTCTGTGTTGCCATATTCTAAGACCCATAACTTTTTTATTTTTTTCGTGGACAAGCTGTGTCAGGGATTATTTTTTGCAGGATGGATTGTCTTTTTTATTGGTATTATTTTGGAGTAAATGTGACATTTCGATCACTTTTTATAGCATTTTTTTGGAGGAGATGTGACCTAAAAACAAAGATTCTGGCGTTGTTTTTAATATTTTTTTTTTTTTACGGTGTTCACCGTGTGGGATAAATTACATAATAGTTTTATAGTTTGGGTCGTTACAGACGCGGCGATACCAATTATGTATAGTTTTTAAAAAAATTTAGGTTTTTTTCCCATAATAAAATACTCATTATGGGGAAAAAAGGCCGTTTGGCTTTTTTTTATTTTTTTTTACTTGAAACTTGTGTGCTTTTATTGTTTTACGACATTTTTAATAACTTTTTTTTAACCTCTTTGACTTGTCCCACTAGGGGACTTGAGGGGGTGATGGCCCGATCGCTACCCTAATACACTGCACTACATACGTAGTGCAGTGTATTAGCGGGCTCAGTTATTCACTGACAGCAAGCCTATGAGGACCCGCCACAGGCTTCCGTACAGCGCAGACACGGACGCCATTATTTGGCCTCCGATTGGCCGGATAGGAGAATAGCTCCGGTCCTGGCAATTACAGGAGGGTGCCAGCTGTATAATAGCACATACACACACACACACACACACACACACACACACACACACACACACACACACACACACACACACACACACACACACATATATATATATATATATATATATATATATATATATATATATATACATGCACACACACACACACACACACACACATACATACACATACACACACACACATACATACATACATACATACATACACACACACACACACACACGCATATATATATATATATATATATATGCACACACACACATATATATATATATATATATACACACACACACACACATATATATATATATATATATACACACACACACATATATATATATATATATACACACACACACACACACATATATTACACATATATATACACACACACACACACACACACACACACACACACACATATATATATATGTATACACACATAAACACACATATATATACACACACACACACACACATATGTATATATACACACACACACCTATATATATATATATATGTATACACATATAAATGTATACACACATATATTATATATATATATATATATATACTGTTAGAAAAGTTTTATTTTAAATTTATTCTTACTTCATGTAATACATATTAAATGTGCATGCAGGTTTCTCAGAAATTACTTTAGTTGACAAAGAGTTAAATGACAGTCTCTCTTTAAGTGTATGAGGCGGTTGGACTTCTTAATAAAGATTGCAATCTCCAGAGGAAGTCCAACGTGGCCTAATCTCATTTTGAAGTCTAACATTTCATGTGACCGGAAAGCCACGGACGGTTTTTCAGTTGGTCTGATATGTGTATATAAACCTGTGCTTATGGAATGAAGTTAGACATACAGTCACACACACACACACACACACACACACACACACACACACACACACACACTATATACACTACCGTTCAAAAGTTTAGGGTCACTTAGAAATGTCCTAATTTTTGAAAGAGAAGCACAGTTTTTTTCAATGAAGATAACATTAAGTTAATCAGAAATCCACTCTATACATTGTTAATGTGCTAAATGACTATTCTAGCGGCAAACGTCTGGTTTTTAATGCAATATCTACATAGGTGTATAGAGGCCCATTTCCAGCAACCATCACTCCAGTGTTCTAATGGTACATTGTGTTTGCTAACGGTGTTAGAAGGCTAATGTATGATTAGGAAACAGTTGAAAACCCTTGTGCATTTATGTTAGCACCGCTGTAAACAGTTTTGCTGTTTAGAGGAGCTATAAATCTGACCTTCCTTTGAGCTAGTTGAGAATGTGGAGCATTACATTTGTGGGTTCGATTAAACTCTCAAAATGGCTAGAAAAAGAGAGCTTTCATGTGAAACTCGACAGTCTATTCTTGTTCTTAGAAATGAAGGCTATTCCATGCGAGAAATTGCCAAGAAACTGAAGATTTCCTACAATGGTGTGTACTACTCCCTTCAGTGGACAGCACAAACAGGCTCTAACCAGAGTAGAAAGAGAAGTGGGAGGCCCCGCTGCACAACTGAGCAACAAGACAAGTACATTAGAGTCTCTAGTTTGAGAACTCGATGCCTCACAGGTCCTCAACTGGCAGCTTCATTAAATAGTACCCGCAAAACGCCAGTGTCAACGTCTACAGTGAAGAGGCGACTCCGGGATGCTGGCCTTCAGGGCAGAGTGGCAAAGAAAAAGCCATATCTGAGACTGGCTAATAAAAGGAAAAGATTAATATGGGCAAAAGCACACAGACATTGGACAGAGGAAGATTGGAAAAAAGTGTTATGGACAGACGAATCGAAGTTTGAGGTGTTTGGATCACACAGAAGAACATTTGTGAGACGCAGAACAACTGAAAAGATGCTGGAAGAGTGCCTGACGCCATCTGTCAAGTATGATGGAGGTAATGTGATGGTCTGGGGTTGCTTTGGTGCTGGTAAAGTGGGAGATTTGTACAAGGTAAAAGGGATTTTGAATAAGGAAGGCTAGCACTCCATTTTGCAACGCCATGCCATACCCTGTGGACAGCGCTTGATTGGAGCCAATTTCATCCTACAACAGGACAATGACCCAAAGCCACCTCCAAATGATGCAAGAACTATTTAGGGAAGAAGCAGGCAGCTGGTATTCTATCTCTAATGGAGTGGTCAGCGCAGTCACCAGATCTCAACCCCATAGAGCTGTTGTGGGAGCAGCTTGACCGTATGGTACGCAAGAAGTGCCCATCAAGCCAATCCAACTTGTGGGAGGGGCTTCTGGAAGCATGGGGTGAAATTTCTCCCGATTACCTCAGCAAATTAACAGCTAGAATGCCAAAAGTCTGCAATTCTGTAATTGCTGCAAATGGAGCATTCCAAGACGAAAGCAAAGTTTGAAGGATAAAATTATTATTTCAAATAAAAATCATTATTTCTAACCTTGTCAATGTCTTGACTATATTTTCTAGTCATTTTGCAACTCATTGCAACTTCAATCAAGAATATCCCGAAAACGACATCGCTGGGCTACAGCTAGGTAATTAGAAAAATTATCAACTTTAGAAGGGTGAGCTTAATAGCTAAATTTTTGAAGATGGGAATAAACCTTTAAAGGGTTAATTGCCGAAATCAGCGGCGCTGAGCATCGGAAACAACTCAGTAAGCCCTTATTCACACGACACGGTTTCCCGGCCATTCATTAAACGGCCGTAATGCGGCCACAGTAGGAACAAATAGACCCCTAATGGGGCTATACACACAACCGATTTTTTGACGGGCCGGGAAACCCGGCTGTCAAAAACCGGGACATGCCTTATTTTCGGCCGTTTACCTGGCCGCCTGGCTCCCATAGAAGTCTATGGGGCCGGGTAATACACGGCCATCACCGCAATATGTCCCGAGTGATGGCCGTGTATTCCATTGCTCGCGCTCTCTCCTCCTCCTCCTCACAGTGCATAGTGCATGTGAGGAGGAGAAGGGTCTTATTTTGCTCCCTGTAGGAGTCGGAATCCCCAATCCCCGGCCGGGGATTGGGGATTCCACTACAGGAAAAGTGAGTGACTACACTGTCCATATATGGGCAGTGAAGTCACTCACTTCTGAAGCGGAATCCCCGACCCTGTGGCCAGGGATTCCGCTACAGTAGAAGTCAGTGACTACACTGTCCATATATGGACATTGAAGTCAGTGAATTCTCCTGGAAAGGGGGGGCGGGGTGCAACCTGCAGGGGGCTGGGTGGCATTACCTGCAGGGGGCTGTGTAGCATTACCTGCAGGGGCTGGGTGGCATTACCTGCAGAGGGCTGGGTGGCATTACTTACATGGGGCTGGGTGGCATTACCTACCAGGGTGGCTGTGGCATTATCTACAGAGGGAAGTGTGTGGCAACAAATTTAAATTAAATTCATCTGATTTTAAAAAGGACAGGGAAAAAAACAGATGCAAAAAAGGTCAAAATCGGACGTTAAAAATGGCCCGGAACGGATACAAAACGGCCGTTTATCGGCCGACACTCGGACCCTGTAGTGTGCATGAGGCCTAACTGTACGTACTCGTGTGGGAAGTAACCTCCCGCGACGACGTATAGTTACTGACTCGTGCGGATAGGGGTTAAAATGTTGGGTGACCCCACATCATTTCTTCAATTATTATTATTTTTTTTTTAAATAAATGACATGGGATCCCCCCATTTTTCATAACAGGCCAGATACAATAAAGCAGCCCAGCTCCCAGCTCTGCCATCCACTAGGCTTCAGGCTACGTTAGGCCTGCAGCCTATGAGACCAAGCAGGATCGCTGTTCATGCCGGCGCGATGACGTAACTAGATCTCACCACCTACTCAAGGGTCCCATCTCACAGACTTCAGGACTGATGGGGCTGTGGAGCTCCGTTCATCGCGGGAACGGGGCTAGGTGTGTATGAGTTTTTTTTAATTTGGGGGGTACCCGTTCAGCATACACGGGGGGGGGGGGGTGTAGCGTAGCACTATCTACATGGGGTAAGCCCATAATGCGTGACTGCTGGTGCCCTGTATCTAAGCCTATCATGTGATGCTGACAGCTGAGACAAGGTTCCTAGTTCCATCATGTCGGATACCTGAGACAATGTATCCAATTCTATCCAGAGGTGTAGCTATAGGGACTGTAGTCTTCTAGATGTTCTGTCTCCGAAAAAGTCCCTAGCAACGCTCCTGTGACAGTGTATGCCAGGAAACTCTCCCAACTATACACCCACACGTCAATAAGATGCCACAACCGTCTTTTTGGCACCCATTCAGACCGGATATTTCTGGATACAACAATCCCAACTATTATTAGAAAGCGCTTTTTGATAGAACTGAATATAAAGAAATACTGTGTGCTACAATATTTTCTCTTTTTAATGGCAGTCAATGCAAGACGTATTCAACCTCCAAGAATATCACATTTTCCGCAGCAAAATTACATGCGATATATGAGGATTTGTAGTGGACTTTGCTACAATTTCATCCATTACATCCGCAGCAATTTCTTAAAGCCGCAGTATGATACTGTAAATTGGCGCAAAATTTGCATGGGTAACGTCCTGACTCTGAATAGCGCCAGAACCCAGCAATGCGCCCGAGATTAAGAGGACCAGACAAGGAGCAGGGACGGTAATTATTACTTTCCGGAATATTCTAAGGGATCTACCCTGTATCTAATTCTATCATGTGGTATACTGTCTGCTGGGGCCCTGTTTCTAAACGTAGCATGTGGGATACTGTCCGCTTGTCATGTGTGATACTGTCTGTTGGGCTGCTGTATCTAAGCCTATCATGTGGGATACTGTACCCTGGGGCCTTGTATCTAAGCCTAGCATGTGGGATACTGTCCCCTGGGGCCCTGTATCTAAGCCTAGCATGTGGGATACTGTCCCCTGGGGCCCTGTATCTAAGCCTAGCATGTGGGATACTGTCTGCTGGGGCTCTGTTTCTAAGCCTAGCATGTGGGATATGGTCTGATGGGCCCTGTATCTAAGCCTAGCATGTGGGATACTGTCTGGGGCCCTGTATCTAAGCCTAGCATGTGGGATACGGTCTGATGGGCCCTGTATCTAAGCCTAGCATGTGGGATACGATCTGATGGGTCCTGTATCTAAGCATATCATGAAATATGTTCATGAAATTAATAAATACAATGTACAGCATGGGGTCACCCTCATAAATCTTCAACTAGTGCCTTGCTGGAGAGCCTGAAGGCAGAGGGGTAACTGTGATGCCTTTTACATTGAACGTTGCTTTTGTCTTTCCTCTCGGTTGGTAACATTAGCGCCACCCTCTAATTCTGACCAGTCCTGATCACATGCCACCCCCACCACCAGCGGTAAGTGCAGTGCCGTCCTCTGTGCACATTGTGATGTTGTGTCATTTACCAGGCTGGATTTTCTCTATAACCGGTTAGTTGATATCTGATATAATATTATCCCTCTGATAACTAGGTTTTCGTTCCGTTAAATTGTAAATATTACTGCCTGAGCTGAACGATTAAAAATAAGTTTATTTAGATAAATCTTTAAAAATGGGCCCTTGAAGCCAAAATAACAGGCTCAATCAAGTGGTCAGCAGCAGAGACCTAGCCTAAGAGGCAAAGGATACTAACTACCCACAGACCAGTCTCTCCTATTATTATATATAAGCTGAATCCTAATGATTGATTAGTAATAGCGCCGTACCACGCTACACCTTGCGCTATGTTGCGCTAGTCTGGCTCTTAAAGCCACGTATAGTGATGTGGTCAGCAATAGGGTCAAGACCTCCAATGTTCGGTAGCAAGCCCCCTGTTGCAAGATCACTGACCAGTATTCACTAAAAGTTAAATTGTTAGTTGTAATGCTATATCGTTAATCCTACGCGTTTCAGAACCACCGTTGCTGGTGGAACATCATCAGGGATTATTAGTGTTAAACGATAATCTTTAATATGGATGCCGGATCGCACGGTTGTGTGCATTAATGAACCTCCCGGCTCGTGCACGATCAAGATATAATGGTCGCACACGAGCCGGCGAGGTGCCGGTCTTTTAAACAGCTAGGGCCCTCCCCCCATACTGACATGCCCCCGGCGTGCCACCAATCCACATCCGACACGTCACTCTGGACCTGTCAGGACTGTGGCATGCCTCCCTTTATCGGCAGCCAATAGGGTATAGGTAGGACGACTAGCGTCCCTCGTAACGCTGGAGATCCGAGAAGCGGATCTAGTACTCAAATGGGGAATGATATACTCAAAGTGGGAGCAATGCCCTGTGCAGAGGACAATGTGCCGAACATCCAGCACAAATCCCCGCTATTGCCAGAACGCAGAGTTCACCAAGTGCAGGGCACTAGATCGTCTGAATGACACCAAAGTTGCGTCTCGTTGTTATGACGACCAGCCGGGCGCATACATATCCATGGGCAGGTTACAAGCATATAACGCTGCTCCTCGTCGATATAAAGATTTTAAATTTCCAAAGACATCTACCGTAGTAACTATGGATTAGATGTAGACTTTCACATTATTAAATGCTGTCATCAATACCTCACACCTTCTAGAGTGTACTCGTTACTCTATCAGAGTGGTACACATCTATAGTGAGAAGTTATTAGACAGCTACCATGACTTTCAAGGATTATAGGACATCAATCACGTATCCTTTCAATATTATACCTATACAAGGAGTTCCTATCAGGGACTTAGATTAGCCTCATACCGTATATAATGAACGGGACATGCTAAACCAACTTGTAATTCAAGGGTACATAGGTTTCTAGATGTTAGAGTTCTGGATGACACAGCGGTGTCATAGGAAACAGGCATAAGAAATTTGTTCGTTCAGGCCCAGGGGAGCAATGGTGCGCAGTCGAAAAATCCACTGCGCTTCCTTTTGAAGGATAATTTTATTAATATCACCTCCTCTCATAGTAGGTCTCACATATTCAATGCCTTGGAATCTAAGAGAGGAACTATCCCCATTATGAAATTCCCATATGTGACGAGATATCGGGGTATCCTCCTTCCTTCTGCAATCCCCTATATGATCCCGGATTCTCCTCCTGAACTCTCTAATGGTTTTGCCGATATATTGTTTTTCGCATATACAGGTAATCATATACACAATGCCCTTTGTTCGACAATTGATATAGGTCCTGTTCTCAAAAGTTCTTCCCGTACTCATGCTCTTGAAAGTCGTGCCACATTGAATAGAGGCACACGCCTTACACGATCCACATCTATATGTCCCTTTGAGGTTGCTATTAAGCCATGTAGTGGAAGAGTCCTGTCTACCCATATGGCTATGTACCACATGATCCTTGACATTCCTACCCCTCCTGAACGTAATAAGGGGAGAATGTCCCACCAGCTTTCCAATATCCGGATCAGCCTCTAGAATCCCCCAATAGCATTGGAGGATTTCTCTTACCTCCGAACTAGCTGAGTCAAACGTGCCAATGACTCTGATAATATTGTCATCGCTTTGCTTTGGTCTGGGATTCAATAAATCATCACGGTTACATCCTAGGGCGTTCTGATAAGCCCCTCTTAAAATATGCCTCAGGTATCCTCTATTAATAAATCTGTTTTCCAGTTCACATGCTGATATTTTAAAGTCAGATACAGTGGAGCAGTTTCGTCGTGCCCTCAAGTATTGACCCTTTGGTATTCCCCGTTTTAAATTCATAGGGTGACAGCTCTCCCACCTAAGCAAACTATTTGTGGCCGTCTCTTTGCGAAACATGTTGGTATGAATATTGCCACCCACGGTCTTAGATATCACTATATCCAGAAATGTAATTTTATTCACACTAATCTCTGATGTGAAGAACAGACCTTTATCATTTACATTAAGTATAGCAACGAATTCCTCAAACTCCACCTGGGTCCCTTTCCATAGTATTAAAATGTCATCAATGAATCTTATCCATAGTATAATATGCGATACCCATTGTTCCATTTTTTCACAAAAAACACACAACTCTTCCCACCAACCCAGGTATAAGTTCGCATACGTGGGTGCACACGGGCTCCCCATCGCCACTCCCCTGAGTTGGTGGTAATATTTCTGGTCAAATAGGAAGAAATTGTGCTCAAGAACAAATTTAAGAAGAGAGGTAACAAATTCATTATGCCATCCAACTTCCTTAGAACATCCATCGTATCCCTGATGTATGATGGGAGTGACACCACAAATGGTCTTAGGATCCTGTCAACATACAGGCTGGCATTTTGAGGTGGCCATACTCAAGAGGGGTCTATCATTTGTCCCAACAGGTAGATTTAACCTATTCACATGGGTGAAGGACCTAAATTTATTTGGTAGAAAATTAAAATGGAAACAATTTTTTAGGACACATGATAGACGCAAGTGTCTTGAGCTAGGTCTAACGGAGGATGAACTTCCTGATCTCAGACTATTGGAGGGGTTATGGGAAGAGGGCCAAAGGGAGGAAGGAAAAGGTCCATTCACGGATCTAAGGGTTCCTTCTAGTAAATTTGCGCCTCTCAATGACAATACCCCGATCGATGTGTTCATCAAGGTTGTGGAGGATCAACTCCGGTTATTAGATAACTCTAAATGTGGCCGGTTCAATACAACCAGAGAGGAAATGGCAGGACTTAGATCGCTGGAAAATGATGACAGTATTATTATCAAACCATCTGATAAGGGTGGGAATATTGTGGTCATGGACCGGATCAAATATAAGGCAATGTGTCACAAAATACTAAGGACAAACAGTGTTACAGGGTGCTACAATCAGATCCGACTACTATTTTCAAAAACCAATTGAAGGGAATTTTAGGTCCTGCAAAAACTTTGGATCTTATTAGTGAGAAGGAGATGAGCTTCATGTTAATTGATTTTCCCCAAATTGCTACCTTTTATGGTTTGCCAAAAATCCATAAAGGACTGGAACCATTAAAGGGTAGACCAATTGTCTCTGGCATCAATAGTCTATCGCAAAATGCCAGCCTGTATGTTGACAGGATCCTAAGACCATTTGTGGTGTCACTCCCATCATACATCAGGGATACGATGGATGTTCTAAGGAAGTTGGATGGCATTAGATGTGAACAGGACGTTCTACTGGCCTCCCTAGATGTTGAGGCACTGTATAGCTCTATCCCACATGATCAGGGATGTCTAGCAATTCAACATTTCCTTAGGGGGAAAGGAACTCAATTTGCAGCTCATAATGAATTTGTTATCTCTCTTCTTAAATTTGTTCTTGAGCACAATTTCTTCCTATTTGACCAGAAATATTACCACCAACTCAGGGGAGTGGCGATGGGGAGCCCGTGTGCACCCACGTATGCGAACTTATACCTGGGTTGGTGGGAAGAGTTGTGTGTTTTTTGTGAAAAAATGGAACAATGGGTATCGCATATTATACTATGGATAAGATTCATTGATGACATTTTAATACTATGGAAAGGGACCCAGGTGGAGTTTGAGGAATTCGTTGCTATACTTAATGTAAATGATAAAGGTCTGTTCTTCACATCAGAGATTAGTGTGAATAAAATTACATTTCTGGATATAGTGATATCTAAGACCGTGGGTGGCAATATTCATACCAACATGTTTCGCAAAGAGACGGCCACAAATAGTTTGCTTAGGTGGGAGAGCTGTCACCCTATGAATTTAAAACGGGGAATACCAAAGGGTCAATACTTGAGGGCACGACGAAACTGCTCCACTGTATCTGACTTTAAAATATCAGCATGTGAACTGGAAAACAGATTTATTAATAGAGGATACCTGAGGCATATTTTAAGAGGGGCTTATCAGAACGCCCTAGGATGTAACCGTGATGATTTATTGAATCCCAGACCAAAGCAAAGCGATGACAATATTATCAGAGTCATTGGCACGTTTGACTCAGCTAGTTCGGAGGTAAGAGAAATCCTCCAATGCTATTGGGGGATTCTAGAGGCTGATCCGGATATTGGAAAGCTGGTGGGACATTCTCCCCTTATTACGTTCAGGAGGGGTAGGAATGTCAAGGATCATGTGGTACATAGCCATATGGGTAGACAGGACTCTTCCACTACATGGCTTAATAGCAACCTCAAAGGGACATATAGATGTGGATCGTGTAAGGCGTGTGCCTCTATTCAATGTGGCACGACTTTCAAGAGCATGAGTACGGGAAGAACTTTTGAGAACAGGACCTATATCAATTGTCGAACAAAGGGCATTGTGTATATGATTACCTGTATATGCGAAAAACAATATATCGGCAAAACCATTAGAGAGTTCAGGAGGAGGATCCGGGATCATATAGGGGATTGCAGAAGGAAGGAGGATACCCCGATATCTCGTCACATATGGGAATTTCATAATGGGGATAGTTCCTCTCTTAGATTCCAAGGCATTGAATATGTGAGACCTACTATGAGAGGAGGTGATATTAATAAAATTATCCTTCAAAAGGAAGCGCAGTGGATTTTTCGACTGCGCACCATTGCTCCCCTGGGCCTGAACGAACAAATTTCTTATGCCTGTTTCCTATGACACCGCTGTGTCATCCAGAACTCTAACATCTAGAAACCTATGTACCCTTGAATTACAAGTTGGTTTAGCATGTCCCGTTCATTATATACGGTATGAGGCTAATCTAAGTCCCTGATAGGAACTCCTTGTATAGGTATAATATTGAAAGGATACGTGATTGATGTCCTATAATCCTTGAAAGTCATGGTAGCTGTCTAATAACTTCTCACTATAGATGTGTACCACTCTGATAGAGTAACGAGTACACTCTAGAAGGTGTGAGGTATTGATGACAACATTGAATAATGTGAAAGTCTACATCTAATCCATAGTTACTAGATGTCTTTGGAAATTTAAAGAGGCTCTGTCACCAGATTTTGCAACCCCTATCTGCTATTGCAGCAGATCGGCGCTACAATGTAGATAAGAGTAACGTTTTTATTTTTAAAAAACGAGCATTTTTGGCCAAGTTATGACCATTTTCGTATTTATGCAAATGAGGCTTGCAAAAGTACAACTGGGCGTGTTGAAAAGTAAAAGTACAACTGGGCGTGTATTATGTGTGTACATCGGGGCGTGTTTACTACTTTTACTAGCTGGGCGTTGTGCATAGAAGTATCATCCACTTCTCTTCACAACGCCCAGCTTCTGGCAGTGCAGACACAGCCGTGTTCTCCAGAGATCACGCTGTGACGTCACTCACAGGTCCTGCATCGTGTCAGACGAGCAAGGACACATCGGCACCAGAGGCTACAGTTGATTCTGCAGCAGCATCGGCGTTTGCAGGTAAGTCGATGTAGCTACTTACCTGCAAATGCTGATGCTGCTGCAGAATCAACTGTAGCCTCTGGTGCCGACACGATGCAGGACCTGTGAGTGACGTCACAGATCTGCACTGCCAGAAGCTGGGCGTTCTGAAGAGAAGTGGATGATACTTCTATACACAACGCCCAGCTAGTAAAAGTAGTAAACACGCCCCGATGTACGCACATAATACACGCCCAGTTGTACTTTTACTTTTCAACACGCCCAGTTGTACTTTTACAAGCCTCATTTGCATAAATACGAAAATGGTCATAACTTGGCCAAAAATGCTCGTTTTTTAAAAATAAAAACGTTACTGTAATCTACATTGCAGCGCCGATCACAGGCAATAGCAGATAGGGGCTGCAAAATCTGGTGACAGAGCCTCTTTAAAATCTTTATATCGACGAGGAGCAGCGTTATATGCTTGTAACCTGTCCATGGATATGTATGCGCCCGGCTGGTCGTCATAACAACGAGACGCAACTTTGGTGTCATTCAGACGATCTAGTGCCCTGCACTTGGTGAACTCTGCGTTCTGGCAATAGCGGGGATTTGTGCTGGATGTTCGGCACATTGTCCTCTGCACAGGGCATTGCTCCCACTTTGAGTATATCATTCCCCATTTGAGTACTAGATCCGCTTCTCGGATCTCCAGCGTTACGAGGGACGCTAGTCGTCCTACCTATACCCTATTGGCTGCCGATAAAGGGAGGCGTGCCACAGTCCTGACAGGACCAGAGTGACGTGTCGGATGTGGATTGGTGGCACGCCGGGGGCATGTCAGTATGGGGGGAGGGCCCTAGCTGTTTAAAAGACCGGCACCTCGCCGGCTCGTGTGCGACCATTATATCTTGATCGTGCACGAGCCGGGAGGTTCATTAATGCACACAACCGTGCGATCCGGCATCCATATTAAAGATTATCGTTTAACACTAATAATCCCTGATGATGTTCCACCAGCAACGGTGGTTCTGAAACGCGTAGGATTAACGATATAGCATTACAACTGACAATTTAACTTTTAGTGAATACTGGTCAGTGATCTTGCAACAGGGGGCTTGCTACCGAACATTGGAGGTCTTGACCCTATTGCTGACCACATCACTATACGTGGCTTTAAGAGCCGGACTAGCGCAACATAGCGCAAGGTGTAGCGTGGTACGGCGCTATTACTAATCAATCATTAGGATTCAGCTTATATATAATAATAGGAGAGACTGGTCTGTGGGTAGTTAGTATCCTTTGCCTCTTAGGCTAGGTCTCTGCTGCTGACCACTTGATTGAGCCTGTTATTTTGGCTTCAAGGGCCCATTTTTAAAGATTTATCTAAATAAACTTATTTTTAATCGTTCAGCTCAGGCAGTAATATTTAGTTGATATCTGGTTCCATTCATTAACCAGAACAGATATTTGCAGCTTTCTTCCATAAACCGCGCCACATTTTTCAACAGGTTGGGTGTGGTATTGTCCATTACTTTAATGGAGCTGCGCTGCAATACAACACATAACCTGTTGACAGGTGTGGAGCTGTTTTAGGAAGAAAGCCACTATAATTCTCTAATCCTTTACATGATTTTAATATCACCTGTTTGGAAATGTTTTCCTTATTCCCCTCCCCAACGTGTTAGAGAAATTGTAAAACTTGACACAAAACAGTTTTTTTTAGTTTCTCATTGGTGGGGGTCCTGACAAGTGAATAGGTCTGTGGTGCAGGTAGCAGGGGGGCCACAGTGCTTATACAGGGCTGAGGTCTCTTCATTCTCAGGTGTGGTGGGTCTTTATTTAGCCTTACCTGTTATTTTATATCAATCCCTTAGATCTAACTGATCAGTATATGCTAAATAGTGACTGAGATTTACCAACATTGTTTATTTGTATGTAAAATCTTAGGGATAGCCACGCCCATGTAGAAGGACCTGCCTTTTGGTTGGACACACCCCTCAGTAGGACACGGCACAATTTGTCTGGCTCATCAAAGTGTCCCCGGCAACTATGAAGGAGCAGTCAGTAGTTTATCTCATAGACATAACAATGGTCCTAAGCCTGCCACCCTGAGTGGTGGAAGATGGAGTCAGTCTCACAGACATAGAAGCAGGTGCAGACTGATTATCTATGGGCGTTGACCCAGAAGCTGTGCCTGGCAGATCCTTTACAGGTTGGACTTGATGGACCTGTGTATTTTTTCAACAATAGTGACTGAGATTTACCAACTTTGTTTATTTGTATGTAAAATCTCAGTGAGAGACACGCCCACATGGTAGGACACGTCCCTTAGTAGGACACGGCTCCTGGTAGGACACGCCCCAGAGCAGTCAGCCGTTTATCTCATAGACATAACAATGGTGCGGAGCATAAAATAGAATAAAATCCATGTATAACGTGTGCCCCCCCCCCCCCATGTCTCAGTCCTGTACACATCTCTTTATACTCACTGTAATTCCTCTATCCCGCAGTCTGGACTGGACAAAGCTTCCATCAAGTCACTGAGGTGAGGACCAGACAGACGATTATTATACAGGAAAAGTCTCTTCAGGGACCGGTTATTCCTTATTGCAGATGCCAACTGGATGCAGAAAGTGTCCGGTAGATAATTATTACCCAAACTGTAAGAATGAGAAGATGAGATGTGAGTGACGCATCCACAGAGCATTAATATAAAATCTGTAGGTTGTGAATGTGGAGAGAAAATGTCCCCGGGTGTTAGTAAAATCCATAAATGTCATCACTAGAAGCCGCCTCGTGTGTGTGGGGAGGGTCAGGAATGGGGGGGGGGACCCTCATATATCACGAGAACCCAGGACCAGTGACCCCTGTTCTCCAATCACAGCAGATGTCGGAGATAATTGTGGACATTTTCCTTAGGCCTCATTCAGCAGTGGCGGATTAAGTAGACAATAGGCCCTGGGCTGTTACCCAAACTTGGGCCCCTCTTCTCCACCGCCGCCCTGCCACGCCGTAACTATTGTTAACACTACCTTTTTGCACAAGCTTTAACAAATGGGTGTTACGATTTCCCTTTCACAGGGCTGTGTCCCTACATACTGACAGTCTCCAACCATCGCTGACAGTATCACACTGTGCAGGGACACATCCTTCTGACAAGGGGAATGGTAACACCAATTTTTCTATCAGTCCTGTACTACACAAAGACTATGTGGAATACATGGATTTCCTGTAATAAACATGGAGAGGTGACAGATTCTCTATAAATCCAGTGACTCACAGGTGACGACGTCTCAGATTCTAGTTGTTTTTTTTCCTCTTTTCTTCTCCATCCGGTCCAGAGCTCATGACGACTTCTCCAGGCCACGACCCATTTCTGCAGTTTGCCACTCAGATGTCTTCGGCTCCTCACTTTTCCAACATTTCCACACCTATAAACGAAGATAAAATTATCATGGCACCACATACTGTGCCCCTAAATATAATATCACCATGCACTGCGCCCCTGAATGAAATAGTACCAAACACTGTGCCCCTGAATATAATTGTGTCACACACTGTAAACTAAAGCAGCACATACACAGTGCCCCCTGTAGATAGCGCCACACACCCCCCTATAGATAGCGCCACACAGCGCCCCCCTCCTTGTATATAGTGCCACACAGCGGTTCCCCCCTTGTATATAGTGCTACCCACATTTTCCCCTTGTATATAGTGCTACACAGCGCTCCTCCATCTTGTATATAGTGCTACACAGTGCTCCCCATCTTGTATATAGTGATACACAGCGCTCCCCGTCTTGTATATAGTGCTACACAGTGCTTCCCCGCCTTGTATATACACCGCGTTCCAAATGATTATGCAAATGTTATTTTTCGCTGATTTTCCTAAATAGTCGATGCAAATGACAGTCAGTATAATCTTCAAGCCATCAACCGTTGGAGTATAATGCGAATTTTATTGAACAAATCTCCTAATGATAACAGATTTTTTTAGAAGTAAAAAACTCAAAATGCACTGTTTCAAATTATTATGCACAACAGAGATCAAAACATTTTAAAGGTTGTAAAGAGAACTAAAATGGTCATTTGTTGAATTTGCAGCATCAGGAGGTCATATTTACAGACATCAAAAGCTCTTTCAATCAAAAAAAACTTAGCAGGCCAAGTTACATGTTAACATAGGACCCCTTCTTTGATATCACCTTCACAATTCTTGCATCCATTCAATTTGTGAGTATTTGGACAGTTTCTGCTTGAATATCTTTGCAGGATGTCAGAATCGCCTCCCAGAGCTTCTGTTTTGATGTGAACTGCCTCCCACCCTCATAGTTATTTTGCTTGAGGATGCTCCAAAGGTTCTCAATAGGGTTGAGGTCAGGGGAACATGGGGGCCACAACATGAGTTTCTCTCCTTTTATGCCCATAGCAGCCAATGACACAGAGGTATTCTTTGCAGCATGAGATGGTGCATTGTCATGCATGAAGATAATTTTTCTACGGAAGGCACGGTTCTTCTTTTTGTACCACGGAAGAAAGTGGTCAGTCATAAACTCTACGTGCTTTGCAGAGGTCATTTTCACACCGTCAGGGGACCCTAAAGGGGCCTACCAGCTCTCTCCCCATGATTCCAGTCCAAAACATGACTCCACCACCTCCTTGCTGACGTCGCAGCCTTGTTGGGACATGGTGGCCATTCACCAACCATCCACTACTCCATCCATCTGGACCATCCAGGGTTGCACGGCACTCATCAGTAAACAACACGGTTTGAGAATTAGTCTTCATGTATTTCTGAGCCCACTTCAACCATTTCTGCTTGTGAGCATTGTTTAGGGGTGGCCAAATAATAGCTTTATGCACACTTGCAAACCTCTGGAGGATCCTACACCTTGAGGTTCGCGGGACTCCAGAGGCACCAGCGGCTTAAAATACCTGTTTGCTGCTTTGCAATGGCATTTTAGCAGCTGCTCTCCTAATCCTATTAATTTGTCTGGCAGAAACCTTCCTCATTATGCCTTTATCTGAACGAACCCGTCTGTGCTCTGAATCAGCCACAAATCTTTTCACAGTACGATGATCACGCCTAAGTTTTCTTGAAATATCCAATGTTTTCATACCTTGTCCAAGGTATTGCACTATTTCACGCTTTTCGGCAGCAGAGAGATCCTTTTTCTTTCCCATATTGCTTGAAACCTGTGGCTGCTTAATAATGTGGAACGTCCTTTTTAAGTAGTTTTCCTTTGATTGGGCACACCTGGCAAACTAATTATCACAGGTGTCTGAGATTGATTACAATGATCCAAAGAGCCCTAAGACACAATACCATCCATGAGTTTCATTGAAAAACTAATAATTAATTGTTTATGACACTTAAATCCAATGTGCATAATAATTTGGAACACGGTGTAAAGCTACACAGTGCTCCCCGTCTTGTATATAGTGCTACACAGCGCTCCCCGTCTTGTATATAGTGCTACACAGCGCTCCCTGTCTTGTATATAGAGCTACACAGCGCTTCCCCTTTTGTATATAGTGCTACACAGCGCTCCCCCATCTTGTATATAGTGCTACACAGCGCTTCCCCTCTTGTATATAGTGCTACACAGCGCTCCTCCGTCTTGTATATAGTGCTACACCTCGATCCCCGTCTTGTATATAGTGCTACACAGTGCTCTTCCGTCTTGTATATAGTGCTACACAGCGCTCCCCGTTTTGTATATAGTGCTACACAGCGCTCCTCTGTCTTGTATATAGTGCTACACAGCACTCCCCGTCTTGTATATAGTGCTACACAGCGCTTTCCAGTCTTGTATATAGTGCTACACAGCGCTCCCCGTCTTGTATATAGTGCTACACAGCGCTCCCCGTCTTGTATATAGTGCTACACAGCGCTCCCCCGTCTTGTATATAGTGCTACACAGCGCTCCCCGTCTTGTATATAGTGCTACACAGCGCTCCCTGTCTTGTATATAGAGCTACACAGCGCTTCCCCTTTTGTATATAGTGCTACACAGCGCTCCCCCATCTTGTATATAGTGCTACACAGCGCTTCCCCTCTTGTATATAGTGCTACACAGCGCTCCTCCGTCTTGTATATAGTGCTACACCTCGATCCCCGTCTTGTATATAGTGCTACACAGTGCTCTTCCGTCTTGTATATAGTGCTACACAGTGCTCCCCGTTTTGTATATAGTGCTACACAGCGCTCCTCTGTCTTGTATATAGTGCTACACAGCACTCCCCGTCTTGTATATAGTGCTACACAGCGCTTTCCAGTCTTGTATATAGTGCTACACAGCGCTCCCCCTCTTGTATATAGTGCTACACAGCGCTCCCCCTCTTGTATATAGTGCTACACAGCGCTCCCCCTTCTTGTATATAGTGGTACACAGCGCTCCCTCTCTTGTATATAGTGCTACACAGCGCTCCCCCCCTCTTGTATATAGTGGTACACAGCACTCCCCCCTCTTGTATATAGTGCTACACAGCGCTCCCCCCTCTTGTATGTAGTGCTACACAGCGCTCCCCCCCCCTCTTGTATATAGTGCTACACAGCGCTCCCCCTTCTTGTATATAGTGGTACACAGCGCTCCCTCTCTTGTATATAGTGCTACACAGCGCTCCCCCCCTCTTGTATATAGTGGTACACAGCACTCCCCCCTCTTGTATATAGTGCTACACAGCGCTCCCCCCTCTTGTATGTAGTGCTACACAGCGCTCCCCCCCCCTCTTGTATATAGTGCTACACAGCGCTCCCCCCCTCTTGTATATAGTGCTACACAGCGTCGCTACACTGCAGCCCTGGGATGACATGTTATCCCTTGTGACCGCTGCAGCCTGTGATTGGCCTGTAATTGGCTGCAGCGGTCACATGAGGTGGAACGTCGTCCCAGGAGGCCGGCCCGGACGAAGAAACTGAATTCTGGGCAAGTATAAGATTTTATTTTTTCTGAGTTGCGTTTTTACATAACAACTGCTATTTATTGTGGGTTTTACCTCCCATTGAATTAAATGGGGAAAACCCCCGAATCAAATAAGCAGTGTTTACACAAATACAATTGACATGCTGCGGATTAAAAATGTCTTCCGCTTATCATTTACGCAGCGTGTGGATGAGATTTGTTCAGATGTCACCCACTGCTGCTACTGTATTAGGGCTTGTCCACACTTAACGGAATTGCTGCGTATTTTCCATCTGGAATTTAGGACGGAAAGTACGCAGCAGAATACAGTAGCAGCAAAGTGGGGGAGATTTAACAAATCTCATCCAGACGCTGCGTAAAATTTCCGACCAGAAATGTTGTCCTGCAGTGCGTATTTATCGGACCGCAGCATGTCCATTCCCATTGCGGATAGGGGACTGAATTGCTGCATTTTTTAGAGGAGACGTCACCATCCCCCAACACTGAGAAAAATGCAACTAAATACGCACCATTTTCTGCAGTAAAAACTGCGGGAAGTGTTGCTTTTTTTCTGCAATGGAACTTTTTCTAATTTCAACAGAATTGCTGCAGAAATATGTTATCTCACACACACTATATATACATACATACACACTATACACACACAATTTATACATACATACTGTATATCTATAAACACACACACACACACACACACACACACACACACACACACACACACACACACACACACACACACTATACATACACACACTATATATATATATATATATATATACACACACACACTATATACATATATATATATATATATATATATACATACACTCACTATATATACACACGCACTATATATACATACACACTAGGGATGCACGGTGCATCGAAACTTCGATAGTGTTCCGATACTTTGCATCCCTAAATGGTTCGATACCGCTATTTCCTGTATTTCGATACTTCGCTGCGCAGCCGCACAGCTCAGTATAGTAATACATGAATGTATGAGGGCGTGGCTGCGGCTGTGTAATTCAGCCACAGCCCCGCTCCTGAGTCCTGATAACATGTGCGCACGGTCAGGATGATGCGATGTGGCCAGCGCTGTACTTATGAGCGGCGGCACTGAAGACAGAACATGGCGGGCGCGCTGCAAAACACCCCCATGTTCTGTGTTCAGTGCCTGAACCGCCGCTCATTAGTGCAGTGCCGGCCGTATCACCTCATGCTGACCGCGCGCGCACTTCCTGTCAGGAGCGGGGCAATGGCTGTATTACACAGCCGCATGCCCGCTCTATAACGGCAGAGATCAGAGAAACCTCTCATCTCCGCCGTTAATCCCCTGAATGCTGCGATCACAGCTGACTGCAGCATTCAGGAGAAAATGAGCAGGGGGGATGCCCCTGGATCGCCTCACAGGGAATTCCTGTGACGCGATCGAGGGCCATACCATATATGGGCAGACAGCTCAGGGTCTATTGACGGACCCCAGGGCTGTCTAACCATATCTCTTGTTGTTAGGATATACCCAAGTATGTCCTAACAACTGACTGTGTATTATCCGTCCACAGGCTAATGTACTGGCACATATCTGATATATGTCAGTACATTAAAGTTTAAAAATAAAGTAAAAACAAAGTATTGTTAAATTTAAAAAAAATACACATTCACCTTTTTTACAATAAACATTAAAATAAGTCTCAATACATAAAATATTCACACATTCAGTAATAACCTGCACAAAATTTTTTTTGCATCATTTATGATGTGTGCGCTGTAAAAAAATGAAATAAACACGGCTTTCATTCACTTATTAATGTGAGGCGCGAGGTGCGATGAATTTAACCTCCATGTTCCTCACATTAATAGTAATTAACCCCATCATGTACCCCGCACATTAACCCATTATGACTGAGAAACATGATGGGATTAATTACTATTAATGTGAGGCGCGTTCAAAATTCATCACACGTCACGCCTCACCTCAGAAAACCGAAGAATTTTTTTTTTTTATTACTGTTGGCAAAATCGAAATTGGTATCGAAATCGCAATACTAAACGAAGTATCGATATCGAAGTCCAAATTCTGGTATCGTGACATCCCTAATACACACACACTATATACGTTTAGGGTCACTTAGAAATTTCCTTATTTTTGAAAGAAAAGCACAGGTTTTTTCAATGAAGATAACATTAAATTAATCAGAAATACACTCTATACATTGTTAATGTGCTAAATGACTATTCTAGCTGCAAACGTCTGGTGTTTAATGCAATATCTACATAGGTGTATAGAGGCCCATTTCCAGCAACCATCACTCCAAAATGTTTTTAAAAATTCTATCCCAGTAATCACCAATCTTAATACAATTTCTTAACATGTGCAAATAGTTTGCTTCCGCTGCACCACATCTGGGGCAGTTAGAAGCTTTATTAATCGAGAACTTAGGCCTGATGCACACGACCGTGTTCGGTCCGTGATATACGGTCCGCATGTCGGCCGCTTGTCCCGGACCGTACAAAGTACAGGGAGCCGGGCTCCTAGCATCATACTTATCTATGACGCTAGGTGTCACTGCCTATCCACGTAACTACTGTCACACACTAAAACATGATTACAGTACGGGACAGTAGTTCCGCGGACAGGCAGTGACCCCTATCGTCATAGATAAGTGTGATGCTAGGAGCCCGACTCCCTGCACTGTGTTCGGTCCGGGACATGCGGCCGACATGCGGACCGTATATCACGGACCGAACACGGTCGTGTGCATGAGGCCTAACTCAAAAGGGTCGGCGTATAGTAAAGCCTATGTATCAAATTGAACTGAATAAGCTGATGGTTCATGCTTATCGATACTTTACAAATATTTTGAAATATTATGTTCCAATCAAGAACACAATCGTTATTCAATTCCTTCTCCCCTTTTATAACACAATTAAATTTTATTTTCCTTGACTTTATTTCCATCAGGGATTTATACAACCTGGAGAGAGGTTTTTTTTCACATTTGTATTTTCTCAGTTTTTTGTAAAAGTCATCCATATGGTCTTTATTGAGAGGGTTGCCATCTTTAAATTTATCAAATGCGTGCTTTAATTGGATATAGGAGAATCTTTCCTTCTCCGTCAAGTCAAAATCAACTGATAATTTTTCCCATGTTTTGATTTTTCCTTCTTCCATTATATCTAATACATATCTAATCCCTCTATGTTTTAACAGTGGTAACTCTGGGATAGCCTTACATTCTTCTATATTAAGATTGTGCCATAACGGGGAAAAGGATAAAAAACCATTTCGACCAGTCATATTTCTTAAACTGTTCCAGCATTCATGCAGGAGTTGTGCTGTCAACACGTTTTCCATAACTCCAGATTTTAATTGACCAGATTCTAACACCTCATAAATATCTGAAAAACGGCCTTTAATGTTAGTGATCAACCATTGTAAGAACTCGGCCTTATCCCATTCTTGTATGTATTGTAATTGTGCTGCTAAGTAATATACTCGAATATCTGGAAATGCTAGTCGTCCTTGTTTTCTTGAAGGACATAAGTAGTCTAGCTTAATCCGAATTCTCTTCCTTCCCCAAATCAGGTTATTAAAGATAGTTATGATTTTCTTAAAATATTTATCTTGTATCCACACCGGGGTAACCCCAAAAACATATAAGAGTTTGGGGATTAGAACTGTTTTAATCAAGACAATTTTATCGGCTTTTGATATTGGCAATTCGTTCCATATTCTTATTTTTTTTCCATTTCGTTTATAAGGGGGAGCAAATTATAATCCAAGAATTCTTTTATATTATTTGAAATTTCTATACCCAAATATCTAAAGCTTTCTCCTGGATATAGGATTCAAATTTTTGTTTGTAGTACTAAATCGCTTTTATCTAGTGGCATTAATATGGATTTTTCCCAATTGATCTTTAGACCAGAATAGAATCCAAATCTTTGAATAATAGATATAACATAATCCAATTTTTCTTCCGGGTTCGTCAAAAAAAAATAAAAGGTCGTCAGCATATAAGATAATTTTATCCTCTTCCCCCCTAGCTCCAAAACCCACAATATTTCCATCCTCTCTGATCAAACAGGCTAGAGGTTCCATTGCCAATGCAAAGAGTAGGGGAGAAAGAGGACAACCCTGTCTTGTACCCCTACTTAAATTGAAAAATTCTGAGTTCTCACCATTTATGTTAATGTTTGCTCTAGGACCATTATATAATAATTTAACCATTCCTATAAAAGATTCTCCAAAACCTTGCTTTCTCATGACTGCCCATAAATAGCCCCACTCCACTCTGTCAAATGCTTTAACTGCATCGAGAGACAGAATGGAGCGGGGGGCCTCTCCTGGTGTAACTTGAATATTCCCAAATACCCGATGAACACACTGGTTGACCGTTCTACCAGAAAGAATGTTTTTTTTCTTTTACCAAGATCGGTCTTGAGATGGTGGGAGTAGGGGGAAAATGTAAAAATGTGTATAAATTGTATTTTCTTTATTCCTTACTTGTATGGAATTTTATATTGTATTGAATAAAAAAGAAAAAAAAAAAAATTAAAAAAAAAAAAAAGGAGAAAAAGCACCGCAAAATTTGTAAAGCAATTTCTCCCGAGTAAAACAATACCCCACATGTGGTAATAAATGGCTGTTTGGAGACAAGGCGTGGCTGAGAAGGGAAAGAGCACTATTTGGCTTTTGGAGCTCAAATTTAGCAGGAATGGTTTGCGGAGACCATGTCACATTTACAAAGCCCCTGAGGGGACAAAACAGTGGAAACCCCCCACAAGTGACCCCATTTTGGAAACTACAACCATTGTGGAAATTATCTAGGGGTATAGTAAGTGTTTTGACTCCACAGGTTTTTTGCATAAATTATTGGAAGTAGGCCCTGAAAATGACAATCTAAATTTTTTCAAAGAAAATGTAGGTTTAGCTAATTTTTTCTCATTTCCACAAGGACTAAAGGAGAAAAAGCACCGTAAAATTTGTACAGCAATTTCTGCCGAGTAAAACAATACCCCACATGTGGTAATAACCGGCTGTTTGAACACACGGCGGGGCTTAGAAGGGCAAGAGCACTATTTGGCTTTTGGAGATCACATTTAGCAGTAATGGTTTGCGGAGGTCATGTCACATTTGCAAAGCCCCTGAGGGGACAAAACAATGAAAACGCCCAAAAAGTGACTCCATTTAGGAAACTACACCTCTTGAGGAATTCATCTAGGGGTGTAGTGAGCGTTTTGACCCCACAGATGTTTCATAGAACTTATTAGAATTGGGCAGTGAAAATAAAAACAATCCTTTTTCTTCAATAAGACGTAGCTTTAGCGCAAATTTTTTCATTTTCTCAACAAATAAAGGAAAAAAGGAAACCAACATTTGTAAAGCAATTTCTCCCGAGTACGGAAATACCCCATATGTGGTCATAAACTGCTGTTTGGGCAAACGCATGGCTCAGAAGGGAAGGAGCGCCATTTGGAGTGCAGATGTTGCTGGATTGGTTTCTGGGCGCCTGTGGGCCCAAAACAGTGGAAACCCCCCAGAAGTGACCCCATTTTGGAAACTACACCCCTCAATGTGTGTAGTAAGCATTTTAACCCTGCAGGTGTTTTGTAGAAATTAGTGTGCACTCGATGTTGCAGAGTGAAAATTGGATTTTTTTCCCATAGATATGCCAATATGTGGTGCCCGGCTTGTGCCACCATAACAAGACAGCCCTCTAATTATTATGCGGTGTTTCCCGGTTTTAGAAACACCCTACATGTGACCCTAATCTTTTGCCTGGACATATGACAGGGCTCAGGAGTGAAGAGTACCATGCGGAGTGGAGGCCTAATTTGGCGATTTACAAAGTATTGGTTCACAACTGCAGAGGCTCGGATGTGAAATAATAAAAAGAAATCCTTGAAGTGACCCCATTATGGAAACTGCACCCCTCAAAGCATTTATTAAGGGGTGTAGTGAGCATTTTTACCCCACAGGTCTTTTCCATAAATTATTGCACTGCGGATGGTGCAAATTAAAAATGTATATTTTTCCCTAGATATACCATTCAGTGGCAAATATGTCATGCCCAGCTTATGACGCTGGAGACACACACCCCAAAAATTGTTAAAAGGGTTCTCCCGGGTATGACGATGCCATATATGTTGAAGGAAACTGCTGTTTGGGCACGCTGTAGGGTTCAGAGCGGAGGGAGCACCATTTGGCTTTTGGAGAGCGGATTTTGCTTGGTACTAGATTTGTTTGAGTATTGCTAGTGTTTCCATTTATAATGTGGGGATACATGTAAGCGGGGCAGAGTATATAAGGGGCATAGTAAGGTGGTATAATAATGGGGTAAAAAAAAATAATAAAATAAACCATAGATGTGTGTTACGCTGTGAAGCAATCCTTTCTGCACTGGCCAGTGTCACACTGATAAATGGTGTAATTTCTTATCCCCCTTTTGGTCCGCACTCCGCACCTTTGTAGTTTGGGGAATTTTGCTTGGAAAGTGTTGTCCTGGTATAATACGGGCACCGTCGCTTCCAGCGGACATGTTTTGGGCCCACCCCTTCCTGGTTCCCTAATTTTAGGTCCTTGATAAATCGCCTCTTGAAACAGAAGAAATGTTCCCCTCGGGCACAACTGCATATTTTTTTATTTCCTGAATTATTGGAGCCATAACTAATTTTATTTTTCATAGACGTAGTGGTATGAGGGCTGGTTTGTTGTGGGACGAGCTGTAGTTATTATTGGTACCGTTTTGGGGTACATGCAACTTTTTGATCACCTTTTATCCTATTTTTTGGGATGCCAGGTAAACAAAAAACCAGCAATTCTGGCACAGCTTTTTTCGGTTTTTTTATACAGCGTTCACCATGCGTTATAAATTACATGTTAACTTTATTCTGCGGGTCAGTACGATTCCGGCAATACCTAATTTATAGCACTTTTTTATGTTTTACAACATTTTGCACAATAAAATAACTTTTGTAAAAAGAATGTATTTTTTCTGTCGCCAAGTTGTGAGAACCATAACTTTTTATTTTTTTGTCGACGGAGTTGTATGAGGGCTTGTTTTTTGCGGGACGAGCTATAGTTTTTATAGGTACCATTTTTGGATACGTGCGACTTTTTGATCACTTTTTATTCCAATATTTGTAGGGCAAAGTGACCAAAAAAAAAGAAACTCTGGTAAAGTTTTTTACGTTTTTTTTTTACGCTGTTCACCGCGTGCAATAAATAATATAATATTTTGATACCTCAGGTCGTTACGGTCGTGGCGATACCAAATACGTATGGTTTATTATTATTTTTCAATAATAAAGGACTTGATAAGAGTAAAAGGGGGATTGTGTTTTATTTGATTACTTGAAACTTTTATTGTTTTCAAACTTATTTTTTGCACTTTTTTTTACACTTTTTTATACTTTTTTTACACTTTTTCTCAAGTCCCACTAGGGGACTTGAAGGTCGAGCTGTCAGATTTTTTTTTTTCTAATACATTGCACTACCTACGTAGTGCAATGTATTAGATCTGTCAGTCATTCACTGACAGCAAGCCGATTAGGCTTCGCCTCCCGGCGGGGCCTAAATCGGCTTCCGTAATGGCAGAGCAGGAGACCATTGTGTCTCCTGTTTCCATAACAGCAGTCGCCAGTCCTGATTGCCTGTCAGGGCTGGCGATCTGCTAGTAACCGCTACGATGCAGCAATCGCTTTCGATTGCTGCATCGAAGGGGTTAATGGCAGGGATCGGAGCTAGCTCCGGTTCCTGCCGTTACAGGTGGATGTCAGCTGTAACATACAGCTGACTTCCACCGCTGATGACGCCGGATCAGCTCCTGACCCGGCGCCATCTTGCCGGCAGCTACGGAAGCCGATCAGGCTCCGCCGCCGGGCGGATCTCTACCGCCTTCGGTTTTAGGCAGACCGGGAGGCCAGTATTAGGCCTCCGGTTGCCATTGCAGCCACCGGAACCCCGGCAATTTCATTGCTGGGGTTCCGATGAGCTGCAAACACCTTAAGTGCAGCACTCGTGTTTGAGTGAGCGCTGCACTTAAGGGGTTAACGGCGGGGATCGAAGCTAATTTCGGTCCCCGCCGTTACAGTCGGATGTCAGCTGTGAGATACAGCTGAGATCCGAAGATGATGGCACCGGCTCAGCTTCTGAGCCGGTGCCAAACATTTGTCGTAAGTATACGACATTTTGCGGGAAGCACTGGCTTTCTATGACGTATACTTACGACAAATGTCGGGAAGGGGTTAAAATTAATGTAACTGTTGACATCTACAGATTTAAAATGTGTCTTGGTTACGAACCTATTGGTAGTAGTGTCAAAGGTAATGGTCAGATCTAAAAAGTCGATGGAGGTAGCAGAAAAAGTGTGTGTAAAAGATAATCCTAGAATATTCTGATTTAAAAATGCAATGAAGGACGCAGCCTCTGCCTCATTACCCTTCCAAATGAAGAGAAGGTCATCAATATAGCGTTTATAAAATAAAATATTATTTCTAAAAGGGTGATCACAGTAAATATACATATCTTCAAAGGATCCCATATAAAGATTTGCATAAGAGGGCGCAAACCTCGAACCCATCGCACATCCTTTGATTTGGTTAAAATATTTGTTGTCGAAACTAAAGGAATTATGGTTAAGAATAAAATCAACACATTTTGTTAAAAATTTAATTTGACTGTCGGGCATAAGGGTTTTAATAGATAGTGCAGACTCAATAACCTCAAGACCTTGGGAGTGGGGAATATTGCTATATAATGCTGTTACATCTGCAGTTAAAAAATTAATGGGATACATCGAATTAGTAATATTAGTTGAATGAAGCTCCCTTATCACTTGTGTAGAATCTTTAAGGTATGAGGGTAGGCTAACCACTAGAGGTTGAAGATGAAGGTCGATAAAATGCGAGAGATTGCTGGTCAGAGACCCAATTCCAGAGATTATTGGGCATCCAGGAGGATTTGTAATAGATTTATGCACCTTAGGAAGGTGATACATAAATGGCATATTGGGAAAAGGTACATTAAGAAAACCCTTTTCTTTTTTGGAGATCAAACCATCACGAAAAGCTGTGTCAATGAGGTTAACATATTTGAGTGTATGCGCAGGTAGAGGGTTTCTGCTAATCTAAGATAAAAGTGGCTGTCACCAAGAATCCTAAAAGTCTCCTCTAGATATTTGTCCCTATCCATGACTACTATTCCTCCCCTTCCAAGTGTGTATTCTATATGAATTTTAAGTGGTCCCCTACTCAGGTATACCTACATATTCATCTACCATCTCTCAGTAAGTTATAGCACTCTGCTAGCCCTTTTTTTCATTTTCATTATAATTATGGTTTTCCGTTTTTCTATTGAATCGTACAATATTTTATCTCCTCGAATTCCATTGTAATAATTTTTATATGTATATATTCTGTTTAGTTCAACTTTTATATACTTATTCTTTTCATATAATTTTACATAGTTTCAACAATGCATTATCCTATTTTGTTATATTATAAGTTCATTCTCTATACTGTTTGTTATTACTGTCTTAACAACAACTTAGTCTATGTGTAATCGCTCCATTTGCGGCTTTTTTATGTTACCCGTTGTGTTCTGCTGCTTTAAAATTATGTCTAATATTTTAGCATCCAAATGGATTTCTCTTATGCATCCACATGGATGTTTTTGTTTTAGCATCCTAATGGATGTTATTTCGGCATACAAATGGATGTCTCATATTTAATTTATGCATCTAAATGGATGCGCTGATCTTTTAACATCCAATTGGATGTTCTTTATACATCCAAATGGATGTTTCGGTTTAACATCCAAATGGATGTTATTTTGGCATCCTTACCGATGTCTCTTTTTTTTATTTGTCTATGCACCCAAATGGATTCATGTGTCTCTCAGCATTATAATGGTTGTTATTCTGACATCCAAATCGATGTTTTCGTTTTTAACATCCTTTTGGATGTTCAGTGTGCCGTGCTACAATTGTCAGTGTGTTTTTATATTATTATGTCATTTTTTATTAATATCTCATGTTTTTATCTTTTTATCATTGTTAGTCACTGTTTTTTTGCTCTCATATGTAGAAACCGCGTATTGTTTTTACTGATCTCGATATTCTAAGTTTAAACTTTGACCTATTACGCCATTGAAGTTCTTTGACCCCGGTCACATTGGCGGTTTTTTTTCTAATAGTATTGTTATTTAAGCAGTGTCGTTTTTGTACTTTTTTATGGCCTGATGAAGATGCCGGTGCGGCATTGAAACGCGTAGCTCTATTATCAATAAACCCATTTTTTATTCACTTGTACTCTTACGTGAATTTATTTTATTCATGTATTGAAAAACATCGTACTCAGTGCAGCAGCGCCCGTGGAGACTCTTTCTTTTCCTGCATCCCAGCATATTAACTGTATTATGGAACGAACACTTTTCCTGCAAAGTACCCATGTGTCACAATGTCTTTCTTGGGATAAATGGACTTCCTCTTGCTATTATGTAGATTCTCTTTATCCCTAATCCTTTTTACCTCCGTTTCTCAGTTTTCTAGTGTTAAAATACTTTCTGAATGTGGTTTTGAATACCCTGAGGGGTGCAGTTTTCAAAATGGGGTGATTTATGGGGACTTTCTAATATATAAGGCCCTTCACTGAACTGAACTGGTCTCTGAAAAAATGGCCTATTGAAATTTTCTTGAAAATATGAGAAATTGCTGCTAACGTTCTAAGCCTTGTAACGTCCTAGAAAAATAAACGTACGTGAAAAAAAATGATGCACACATAAAAGTAGACATATGAGGAATGTTAACTAGTAACTATTTTGTGTGGTATTACTATCTGTTTTACAAGCAAATACATTTAAATGTAGAAAAATGCAAATTTTTTTCACAAATAAATATTGAATTTATCGACCACATTTATTCACTAACATAAAGTACAATATGTCACGAGAAAACAATCTCAGAATGGCTTGGATAGGTAAAAGCATTCCGGAGTTATTACCACATAAATTGACACGTCAGATTTGAAAAAATCATCTGTGTCCACAAGGCCAAAACAGGCTGTGTCCTAAAGGGGTTGAGCAGTGTCTTCTGTGTGGACCCTGGTTCAAATCCTGAAAAGTGGCCTTGTCTGAGAGGATACCTCGCTGGGTGGAGCGTGTAGTGAGGAGGTTGCTGTATAAGAAAGTTACTTATGCGGCTGAAGCAGTTCTCTTTTACAGAACATTGCAGATTTCAGCAATATACTTATCACTCAATCAAGTTTCACTTTCCGTCACCCCGTAGGTGTTGCTCTATGGGGAAGCTGAATGTTGAGCACATAAGCTGTGAGCTCGCTGCTCCACCGGAACGCATTTTCACCTCATAAAAAAGTGCGGTAATCTGACATTCAACAGAAATCACTTTGGACCAGATCGACGGACGTGCACGGTGTGCTGTGACAGGGGGGCTTAGGGCCTGGGCCGGATTTAGACAGTGTGTTGGCTGCTGGGGCTTGTGTGCCAGAGCTGTTTTTTTGTCTCAGTCCGGCCCGGATGACTGGTAACCGCAGCAGGAGGAGGAGAGGAGTGAAGAGTAGGGAAGGGGGGCTGGAGGGGGAGCTTCTAAAGTAGCACAGACCACGGCTGCTAATAGCTGGGAGTCGGATAGCAGTTCTTAGCTGCTGTGCCGCCCCCTTAGAAATACTGTACCCGGACTCCTGAGGCCAGAAGCTCACCTCGCCTCAAGGCAGGTGCGTTCCTGGCACCGGGCATGCGGGGGCCCGTGCGGTCATGTGCGATTTGGGCCCTAATGATGATCTGCCACCGTCATTCAGACAGACAAAATGTAGCATCCACATTATTATGGCCACAAGACCCAGTCCCAACGCTGTTCTTGTGACCCAAACTTAGATCATAGATGCCTGTCAGAATCACGATATACTGCAATACATTAGTATTGCAGTATATCGTGCAAGCGATGTAACGATCGCTGGTTGAAGTCCCCTAGGGGGACTTATAAAAAAAGTAAAAATAAACAAACATAATTGTTATCATCGCGTCTGTAAAAGTCTGAACTATTACAATATATCATTATTTAACCCGCACGGTGAACGCCATAAAAAAATTGTAAATGCCAGAATGTCTATTTTTTGGTCACCTAATCTCCCACAAAAAAAGAAATAAAAAGTGATCAAACCGTCGCATGTACACCAAAATGGTATTATTAAAAACTACAGCTTATCCCGCAAAAAATAATCCCCCATACCACTTAATCGACTGAAAAATAAAAAAGTTATAGCTCTCGGAATTTGGCGACACAAAATAAATTTTCTTTTTTACACTTAGGTTTTTACATGTAAAAGTAGTAAAATATAGAAAAAACAATATATATTTGGTATCGCCGTAATCGTATTGACCCACAGAATAAAGTTAACATGTTGTTTTAATTGCACAGTGAATTCCGTAAAAACGGCGCGCAAAAAACCATGGAAGAATAGCTGTTTTTTTTTTCATTTTCTACCCCACAAATAATTTTTTTCCCGTTTCCTAGTGCATTATACGGCAAAATAAATGGTGCTACGAAAAACTACAACTCGTCCCGCAAAAATCAAGCCCTCATAGTACTATAATCGACGGAAAAATAAAGACGTTATGGCTTCTGGAATGTGGGGAGGAAAAAACGAAAATTTAAATCTGAAAGTTGTTTACGACGGGAAGGGGTTAATTTTCTATTTGGCTTTTTTGATTTTTGACTGGTATTTGTACTTGATAGTCCACACTTGACTGGTATATGAGACAGTCCACAGGGAGCACTTGGTGCTCCCTTTGGACTATCTCTAATTACTGATAAGAGGAGTCCCATTATTATGACCACTTCCTACTGTTAACTTCGGCAGCGTGTAACCCATGAATGTTGTGGGTTGGCTTGGCGGGTATATAAGGTCTGCGATAGGCTGTCTGATCACATATCACTTGGTGTTGCCAAGGGTAAAAGAGGCGATCAGAACTGCAAAAAGGGATGATAATTGGCTTTCGGGCCAAGGGCGTCAGTATTTCTCAAACAGCGCAGCTTGTGAACTATTCGCGTGCTGCTGTGGTGACAGTGTATAGTGAGTGGACAAATGGCACCAATCTGAATAACAGACGTGGAAACTGCAGAGCATCACGTGCCATTGATGTGAAAGGTGAATGTCAGCTACAAGGTGTGCGAGGGACGAATGACACTGGAGCACCTCACCGTGAAAATCAACCAGGGGGCTCCCAGATGTGTGTCTAAAACAGTTTAGCAAATCCTACTGCGTATGGGGCTCCGAAGCAGACAGATGGTCACTGCTCCTATGCTAACAAAGGTACATTAGTAAAAAAAGGCTTCCATTTGCATGGCAGTATCGGATTTGGACCACCGATGATTGGCAAAGGGTTGTCTTCTCCGATGAGTCACATTTTCTGCTTCATTTTCACGCATGGACGTTGGCGTGTCAGGCGAGAACTATCAGAAAACAAACACCTGGCAACCATTGCTGGAAGAACACAAGCTGGTGGCGGCAGCGTTATGGTCTGGGGAATTTTTTTCATGGCATTCTCTGGGCAACTCATCCATGTGGAAAGCACTCTGAACCGTGTATGAATTAATCACTGCAGATCACATTCACCCATACATGATGTTTGTCTTCTCTGGGGCAGATGGAATTTTCCAGAAAGACAATGCGACATGTCACACGGCTAGAAATGTCAGACAGAAGTTGGAAGAGCACGACCAAGACTTGCAAGTACTTCCCTGGCCCGCTAATTTGCCAGACTTGAACCCAATTGAGCATCTGTGGGACCTGTAAAGGATCTGCCAGGCACTACGTCTGTGGATACTCCCAGGATTAATCAGTTGACACCTGAGGCCAGACCTCTTAGACTGACACCGGCTTCCACCAATCAGGGTGGCAGGCTCAGGAGTGGGAGAGCCTATCGCGGCCTGGTCAGTCGGAGTTAGCTCCGCCCCCTGTCCATTTATACCTGCCGGTTTCTCTTACTCATTGCTTGTTATTCTTCTTGGATTCCTGGCCCCACTGCTGCCTTGCTCCAGCCTGCTTCTGCCGTGCTTCTGCCTTGCTTCAGTTCCCGCTTATCCTGCTTCGCTCTGCCCCTGGCTTGCTTCCTGCTCCATGCTCTGCGTTTGTATACTCCACTACATCCTGATCCTGACTGGCTCGTTCACCACTCCGTTTCCTCACGGTGTTCCGTGGGCTACTGCCCCTTCCCTTGCTTGTTCCCTGTTTGTATCCCCTTACACTTAGTCAGCGTAGGGACCGCCGCCAAGTTGTACCCCGTCGCCTAGGGCGGGTCGTTGCAAGTAGGCAGGGACAGGGCGGTGGGTAGATTAGGGCTCACTTGTTCCCTTCACCTCCTGCCACAACAGGACCACCTCGATAGTCTTGTTCGCTCAATGGATCCTCCCCCATGCACCTCCCGTATTCTTCATAAGTCTGTTGTTTTGGTTAGTGTAGCAAGACGGAAGCCTTTTCTAACAAAGAAAAACATCCTTGCCCGGCTATGTTTTGCAAAGACCTACAACAAGTCTGCCAAAAGCATGTGAAAAAACGTGTTATGGTCCGATAAGACCAAGGTTGAACTTTTTGGCCATAATTCCAAAAGGTATGTTTGGCGCAAAGCCAGCACTGCACATCACCAAAAGAACACCATCCCCACAGTGAAGCATGGTGTGGGCAGCGTTATGGAGCACGGTGGAGGCGGCGGCATTATGGAGCACGGGGAAGGCGGCAGCGTTATGGAGCACGGGGGAGACGGCGGCATTATGGAGCACGGGGGGAGACGGCGGTGTTATGGAGCACGGGGGAGACGGCGTTATGGAGCACGAGGAGGCAGCATTATGCTTTGGAGCTGTTTTTCTGCAGCTGGAACTGTGGTTTTAGTCAAGGTGGAGGAAATTATGAACAAGTCCAAATATCAGTCAATATTGGCACAGAACCTGCAGTCTCTGCTGAACAGATGGAGCAATTTCACCTTTCAGCATGACAACGACTCCAAATCAACAAAAGAATGGCTTCACCAGAAGAAGATCAAAGTTTTGGAATGGCCTAGCCATTCGTCTATATATATAACTTTTTACACTTAGGCACCAAAAGCTCCAAGGTAAAACAGTATAAAAGAAAATACTTAATTGTATAGAGTCTTGGTATTTTTTCGAATTTGTTTATCAAAAAATATGAAAATTGAGATTAAAATCAAATACCGCCCATATGGCTAAAAATAATCGTGAATTTAATTTTAGGCTATATTTCCCAGCCCTAAATAGTGGAATAGTAATAATAACCGTGTTAGATGACATAGAGAGGAGACGAGACAGTCAGACATTGGTAGAGATGTCACATATAAAGGTGCAGTCAGCAGTTTATCTCATAGACATAACAATGGTGCGGAACATAAAATAGAATAAAATCCATGTATAACTTGTGCCCCCCCCCCCATGTCTCGTCCTGTACACATCTCTTATACTCACTGTAATTCCTCTATCCCGCAGTCTGGACTGGACAGAGCTTCCATCAAGTCCCTGAGGTGAGGACCAGACAGAAGGTTACCAGACAGGTCAAGTATCTTCAGGAACCGGTCAATCCTTACTTCCTGCATCCAGTTGGCATCTGGTATGTCTGGTAGATAATTACCATCCAAACTGTAAGAAAAAGATGAGATGTGAGTGACGCGTCCACAGAGCGTTACTATAAATTCTGTAGATTGTGAATGCGGGGAGAAATTGTCCCCGGCTGTTAGTAAAATCCATAAATGTCATCACTAGACAATGTCATACACCTCTTGTGTGTGGTGGGTGTCAGGAATGCCGGCAGCTATATGATGATATGTCCACTGACACCAAACCCACTTTCTAGAAATACAGAATTCCTGACTATTGTCCTCACTTTATGGCATGTCATAAATCGGTGATTATTGCAGCACATGGAATATAGAATAGTCATAAAGCTGGATGGAGGAACTTGTGTCACCAGTCGCTGAGAACTCTCCTTCCTCCACCATCTATTGTAGATCTCAGTCTGTGGCCCCTGTGTCCTCCATTCCCCTCCGTCTTCACATTATTACAGGTCACATGTGGTTCTGCTTTCACGGAGTTGTACAGGTCACAGCCGTTTACAAGATCAGGACATCTTATCCTGTTAGTGACCGCCAATACACCTTTTCACGGCGACCACTAACAGGCTTTATTCTGATGCATACACCTTTTCACGGCGCTACATCATTATAAAACCGTGCCGCCGGGAGCAGTAAAATTTCCCTGCTCTCCGTTACCGGAGGTAGCTGAGTGCTTGGAGTAGCGCTGCTCGAGTGGGCGGACCGAAATCCGCCCGTTTAACCCCTTAGACGTGGCATTAAATAGCGAGCGCTGCATCTAAGTGGTTTTGGAGGGGACTCCCTCTCTCACCCCACGTGATGCGATTGCAGGGTTTTAACGGCTTGGATGGCAGCTGGGGTCCTAACAAAGGCCCCCAGGTCTGCCTTTAGTGGCATGGCCTAACGGGTGGCTGTCAGTTTTACACTGACAGGCATAATACAATGCAATACTGATGATCGCATAGTAAAGTCCCCTAGTGGGACTAATAAAGTATATAGAAAAAAAACAAGTTCAATAAAGTTTATAATAATAATTCCACACATAAAAAAATTGTTAATTATGAAAAAAAAATTACACATATTTAGAATCGCTGCATCCGTAACAACCCAACTATAAAGCTATTACATTATTTAACCCGCACTGTGAACGCCATAAAATATAAAATAAAAAAAACAAATGCCAAAATAGCTGTTTTCTGTTCATCCTGCCTTCAAAAAAATGATAAAAAGTGATCAAAACATCGCTTGTACTCCAAAATCGTACCAATAAAAACTACAAGTTGTCCCACAAAAAAAGCCAGTGTACATATATTACATGATAAGAACGTCTGTACATGTGTGAGCTCCGCACGTGTACATATATTACATGATGAGAACGTCCGTACATGTGTGTGCTCAGCACGTGTACATATATTACATGATGAGAACGTCCGTACATGTGTGTGCTCAGCAGGTGTACATATATTACAAGATAAGAACGTCTGTACATGTGTGAGCTCCGCACGTGTACATATATTACATGATGAGAACGTCCGTACATGTGTGTGCTCAGCACGTGTACATATATTGCATGATGAGAACGTCCGTACATGTGTGGGCTCAGCACGCGTACATATATTACATGATGAGAACGTCCGTACATTTTTGTGCTCAGCACGTGTATATATAATACATGATGAAACGTCCGTACAGGTGTGTGCTCAGCACGTGTACATATATTACATGATGAGAACGTCCGTACATGTGTATGTGTGCTCAGCACCTGTACATATATTACATGATGAGAACGTCCGTACATGTGTGTGTGCGCTCAGCACGTACACATATATTACATGAGAACGTCCGTACATGTGTGTGCTCAGCACCTGTACATATATTACATGATGAGAACGTCCGTACGTGTGTGCGCTCAGCAGGTGTACATATAATACATGATGAGAACGTCCGTACATGTGTGTGCTCAGCACGTGTACATATATTACATGATGAGAACGTCCGTACGTGTGTGTGCTCAGCACCTGTACATATATTACATGATGAGAACGTCCGTACGTGTGTGTGCTCAGCACGTGTACATATATTACATGATGAGAACGTCCGTACGTGTGTGTGCTCAGCACGTGTACATATATTACATGATGAGAACGTCCGTACATGTGTGTGCTCAGCACGTGTACATATATTACATGATGAGAACGTCCGTACATGTGTGTGCTCAGCACCTGTACATATATTACATGATGAGAACGTCCGTACATGTGTGTGCTCAGCACGTGTACATATATTACATGATGAGAACGTCCGTACATGTGTGTGCTCCGCACCTGTACATATATTACATGATGAGAACGTCCGTACATGTGTGTGCTCAGCACGTGTACATATATTACATGATGAGAACGTCCGTACGTGTGTGTGCTCAGCACGTGTACATATATTGCATGATGAGAACGTCCGTACATGTGTGGGCTCAGCACGCGTACATATATTACATGATGAGAACGTCCGTACATTTTTGTGCTCAGCACGTGTATATATAATACATAATGAAACGTCCGTACAGGTGTGTGCTCGGCACGTGTACATATATTACATGATGAGAACGTCCGTACATGTGTGTGTGCGCTCAGCACGTGCACATATATTACATGAGAACGTCCGTACATGTGTGTGCTCAGCATGTGTACATATATTACAAGATGAGAACGTCCGTACATGTGTGTGCTCAGCACCTGTACATATATTACATGATGAGAACGTCCGTACGTGTGTGCGCTCAGCACGTGTACATATATTACATGATGAGAACGTCCGTACGTGTGTGTGCTCAGCACGTGTACATATATTACATGATGAGAACGTCCGTACATGTGTGTGCTCAGCACCTGTACATATATTACATGATGAGAACGTCCGTACGTGTGTGCGCTCAGCAGGTGTACATATAATACATGATGAGAACGTCCGTACATGTGTGTGCTCAGCACGTGTACATATATTACATGATGAGAACGTCCGTACGTGTGTGTGCTCAGCACCTGTACATATATTACATGATGAGAACGTCCGTAAGTGTGTGTGCTCAGCACGTGTACATATATTACATGATGAGAACGTCCGTACGTGTGTGCGCTCAGCACGTGTACATATATTACATGATGAGAACGTCCGTACATGTGTGTGCTCAGCACGTGTACATATATTACATGAGACGTCCGTACATGTGTGTGCTCAGCACGTGTACATATATTACATGATGAGAATGTCCGTACGTGTGTGCTCAGCACTTGTACATATATTACATGATGAGAACGTCCGTACATGTGTGTGCTCAGCACCTGTACATATATTACATGATGAGAACGTCCGTACATGTGTGTGCTCAGCACGTGTACATATATTACATGATGAGAACGTCCGTACATGTGTGTGCTCAGCACGTGTACATATATTACATGATGAGAACGTCCATACTTGTGTGTGCTCCGCACCTGTACATATATTACATGATGAGAACGTCCATACTTGTGTGTGCTCCGCACCTGTACATATATTACATGATGAGAACGTCCGTACATGTGTGTGCTCAGCACGTGTACATATATTACATGATGAGAACGTCCGTACATGTGTGTGCTCAGCACGTGTACATATATTACATGATGAGAACGTCCGTACATGTGTGTGCTCAGCACGTGTACATATATTACATGATGAGAACGTCCGTACATGTGTGTGCTCCGCACCTGTACATATATTACATGATGAGAACGTCCGTACATGTGTGTGCTCCGCACCTGTACATATATTACATGATGAGAACGTCAGTACATGTGTGCTCAGCACGTGTACATATATTACATGATGAGAACGTCCGTACATGTGTGTGCTCAGCACGTGTACATATATTACATGATGAGAACGTCCGTACATGTGTGTGCTCAGCACGTGTACATATATTACATGATGAGAACGTCCGTACATGTGTGTGCTCAGCACGTGTACATATATTACATGATGAGAACGTCCGTACATGTGTGTGCTCAGCACGTGTACATATATTACATGATGAGAACGTCCGTACGTGTGTGTGCTCAGCACGTGTACATATATTACATGATGAGAACGTCCGTACATGTGTGTGCTCAGCACGTGTACATATATTACATGATGAGAACGTCCGTACATGTGTGTGCTCAGCACATGTACATATATTACATGGTCGGGTGTGTTATACTCTCATACTTACTCCGTACACTGGTTCTCTAGCCCGTACCTACTCAAATACTATTTTTTGGCAGAATATCTGCCGGCGTCAGGCACTTACCATCGCTCTTCTCGCTGTGGCTGCACACGGAGTGTGTGGCCATTCATACCTTGTTTGAGCAATAGGAGCCACATTGAGGTGTACTGACATTTCACTGTCAGCTAATCACAGCCCATCAAACCGTCACTCTCTATGCAGAATTTATTCCACATGGCACTAATCACGATTACGCCGAGTCTCTTATCCTGAACGGGTCCCTCCACCACTGGGCTTCAATTTACAGCCCGGTTAAGGAACCTTTAAGCATGGAGATTAACAAGGATTGTGCCCTGTTGGACTAATACAGTGGCACAGTGCTTAATCCCCGATGGGTTATAAGGACACAGTTACAGCCTATAATTCCCAATTGGCATTAGAGGGATACTTTTGACCGTTACCTTAGGCATTTAGCACTGTAGTTATTATTACCAACAATCGACATTATTCAACTATGTCTTTTTGAACTGAATTTCTAATGCAACAATAGGTGGTCGACACTTGTTAATTTTGGTCAGGATTCACCTATCCAGGATATTTGTAACTTGCCCAACAATTGTTATAGGCTTATAATTAGCATACTCCATATATGTATAATTGGAAGACATTAATTTGTCGTCAGTGCTAAGTGAGGGATCATTGGCACTCAATATTTATCATATAACATTTTATTATTCATTAAACTTTTATTTTTTACATTCCATTTAACCACACTACTTTCCTACTGTCCCTTCCCTGCTTTTCACTGCCCAATTCAAATAAAATCTATGAAACACGTGTGGGGTCAAAATGCTCACTACACCCCTAGATTAATTCCTCAAGGGGTGTAGTATCCCAAATGTAGTCACTTTTTGGGCGTTTTCACTGCTTTGTAAATGTGACATTGCCTCCCCAAACCATTCCTGCTCAATTTGAGCTCCAAAAGCCAAATAGCTCTCCTTCCCTTCTAAGCCCTGCCGTGTGTCCAAACAGCCATTTATGACCACATGTGGGGTATTATTTTACTCGGAAAAAGCGGCTTTACAATTTTGTGGTGCTTTTGAGAAAAAATTAGCTAAACCTACATTTTCTTTGAAAAACTGTAGATGTTCATTTTCATGGCCTACTTCCAATAATTTCTGCAATAAACCTGTAGGATAAAAATGCTCACTATACCCCTAGATAATTTCCATGATGTGTGTAGTTTTACAAATGGGGTCACTTTTGGGGGATTTCCACTGTTTTGTCACCTGAAGAGCACTTCAAACCTGACATGGTGCCTAAAATATATTCTAAGAAAAATAAGGCCCCAAGAACCTCTAGGTGCTCCTTTGATTCTGAGGCCGGTGCTCCAGTACATTACCACACTAGGGCTACATGTGAGATATTTCCTGAAACTGCAGAATCTGGGCAATAAATATTGAGTTACGTTTCTCTGGTAAAACATTGTGTCACAAAAAAATAACCAATGGATTAAAAATGAATTTCTGCAAAAAAACAAATGAAATTTGTAAATTTCACCTCTACTTTGCTTTAATTCCTGTGAAACGTCTAAAGGGTTAAGAATCTTTCTAAATACTGTATTGAATACATTGAGGGGTGAAGTTTTTAAAGTGGGGTGATTTTTTGGGGTTTTCTAATATATAAAGACCTAAAAGCCACTTCACAACTGAACTGGCCCCTGTAAAAATAGCCTTTTGAAAATGTCTTTGTAAATTTGAAAATGTGAGAAATTGCTGCTAAACTTCTAAGCCTTGTAACGTCCTAGAAAAAGAAAAGAATGTTCAAAAAAACGATTCAAACTAAGTAGACATATGGGAAATGTGAACTAGTGACTATTTTGTGCGCTATTACTATCTGTTTTACAAGCAAATACATTTAAAGTTAGAAAGATGCAAATTTTTTACTAAATTGGTGTTTTTCACAATTAAATACTAAATGTACCGAGCAAATTTTAATAGTAACATAAAGTCCAATGGGTCACGAGAAAACAATCTCAGAATTGCTTGGATAGGTAAAAGCATTCCGAAGTTATTACCACATAAAGTGAAACATGTCAGATTTGAAAAATGAGGCTCAGTCAGGAAGGTCAAAAGTGGCCAAAGAGGGAAGGGGTTAATGGAGCTGCACTGCAATACAACACATAACCTGTTGACAGGTGTGGCGCTGTTTTAGGAAGAAAGCAGCTATGTTTTTCTAATCTTCTACATCCTTTTAATATCACCCATTTGGAAATCTTTTCCTTATACCCCTCCTCCAATGTGTTATAAAAATTGTAAAACTTCACACAGAACAGTTTTTCTTAATTTCTCATTTGTGGGGGTCCTGACAAGTCAATAGGTCTGTGGTGCAGGTAGCTGGGGGGCTGCAGTGCTTATACAAGGCTGTGGTCTTTTCATTCTCGGGTGTGGAGCGTCTTTATTTAGCCTGACCTGTTATTTTATATCAATCCCTTAGATCTAACTGATCAGTATACGGTAAATAGAGATTTACCAACATTGTTTATTTGTATGTAAAACCTCAGGGAGACCCACGCCCCCACATGGTAGGATACGCCCCTCAGTAGGACATGGCACAATTTGTGTGGATCATCAAAGAGTCCCCGGCAACTATGATGAAGGAGCAGTCAGCAGTTTATCTCATAGACATTACAATGGTGCGGAGCATAAAATAGAATAAAATCCATGTATAACGTGTGCCCCCCCCCCATGTCTCGGCCCTGTACACATCTCTTATACTCACTGTAATTCCTCTATCCCGCAGTCTGGACTGGACAGAGCTTCCATCAAGTCACCGAGGTGAGGACCAGACAGACGGTTATCAAACAGGTCAAGTTTCTTCAGTGACCGATTATTCCTTATACCAGATGCCAACTGGATGCAGGAAGTGTCTGGTAGATCATTACCACCCAAACTGTAAGAATAAGAAGATGAGATGTGAGTGACGCGTCCACAGAGCGTTTCTATAAAATCCATGTATAACGTGTGCCCCCCCTCCCCCCATGTCTCAGTCCTGTACACATCTCTTATACTCACTGTAATTCCTCTATCCCGCAGTCTGGACTGGACAGAGCCTCCATCAAATCACTGAGGTGAGGACCAGACAGACGGTTACTACTCAGGTCAAGTTTCTTCAGGGACCGGTTATTCCTTATTACAGATGCCAACTGGATGCAGGAAGTGTCTGGTAGACGATTATCACCCAAACTTCAAGAATAAGATGAGATGAGGGTGACGTGTCCACAGAGCGTTCGTATAAAATCCATGTATAACGTGTGCCCCCCCCCATGTCTCGGCCCTGTACACATCTCTTATACTCACTGTAATTCCTCTATCCCACAGTCTGGACTGGACAGAGCTTCCATCAAGTCACTGAGGTGAGGACCGGACAGACGGTTAATAGACAGGAGAAGTCTCTTCAGGGACCGGTTATTCCTTATTCCAGATGCCAACTGGATGCAGGAAGTGTCTGGTAGACGATTATCACCCAAACTGTAAGAATAAGAAGATGAGATGAGGGTGACGCATCCACAGAGCGTTCGTATAAAATCCATGTATAACGTGTGCCCCCCCCCATGTCTCGGTCCTGTACACAGCTCTTATACTCACTGTAATTCCTCTATCCCGCAGTCTGGACTGGACAGAGCTTCCATCAAGTTACTGAGATGCGGACCAGACAGACGGTTACTACTCAGGTCAAGTTTCTTCAGGGACCAGTTATTCCTTATTCCAGATGCCAACTGGATGCAGGAAGTGCCTGGTAGACCATTACCACCCAAACTGTAAGAAGAAGAAGATGAGATGAGGGTGACGTGTCCACAGAGCGTTAGTATAAAATCCATGTATAACTTGTGCCCCCCCCCCCATGTCTCGGTCCTGTACACATCTCTTATACTCACTGTAATTCCTCTATCCCGCAGTCTGGACTGGACAGAGCTTCCATCAAGTCACTGAGGTGAGGACCAGACAGACGGTTATTAGACAGGTGAAGTTTCTTCAGGGACCGGTTATTCCTTATTCCAGATGCCAACTGGATGCAGGAAGTGCCTGGTAGATGATTATCACCCAAACTGTAAGAAGAAGATGAGATGTGGTGTGAAATATAATGTTGATAAATGTAAAGTAATATACCTGGGCCGCAATAATAGTATGAATTCATATACATTAAATGGAATAAAACTGGGGATAATGGAACAAGAGAAGGACTTGGGTATTCTGGTTACAAATAAGATAAGCAGCAGCACTCAATGTCAGGCAGCAGCTACAAAGATTTCAGGGTGTATAAAATGAGATAAAAACCTGTGATACAAATGTAATTTGACTCCTCTATAAATCCCTTGTAAGGCCACATATTGAATATGGAGTTAAATGTTGGGCTCCACATTGTAAAAAGGATGTAGGAGAACTGGAGAGGGCTCAAAGGCGGGCGACTGGTTCAGCTTGGACAAAGATCCTTTAGAGGTTCTTATTAACATGTATATGTGTGGCCAATACAAAGAATTAGCACATGATCTGTTCCTTCCAAGGACTCTACAATGGACCAGGGGACATTCATTGCGTGTGGAAGACGTTTCAGACATCAATATAGGAAAGGGTGCTTTACAGTTAGTGGTCAAACTATGGAATGCCCGACCCCAAGAGGTAGTGATGGCAGGGACCATGTCAGAATTTAAAATAGGGCTACATGAATATTTACTGATGAATGGCATTGAGGGTTATAACAAATTAAGCAATGAAAAAGTGTAAATGATTGAGAAAGGTTGGACTTGATGGACCGGTGTATTTTCTCAACATATGCTAAATAGTGACTGAGATTTACCAACATTGTTTATTTGTATGTAAAATCTAAGTGAGAGACACGCCCACATGGTAGGACATGCTCCTTGGTAGGACACAGCCCCTTGTAGGACACGGACACGGCGTCTGGTAGGACACACCCCTGAGCGGTCAGCAGTTTATTTCATAGACATAACAGTGGTGCGGAGCATAAAATAGAATAAAATCCATGTATAACTTGTGCCCCCCCACATGTCTCGGTCCTGTACACATCTCTTATACTCACTGTAATTCCTCTGTCCCGCAGTCTGGACTGGACAGAGCTTCCATCAAGTCACTGAGGTGAGGACCAGACAGACGGTTATTAGACAGGTGAAGTTTCTTCAGGGACCGATTATTCCTTATTCCAGATGCCAACTGGATGCAGGAAGTGCCAGGTAGATCATTATTATCCAAACTGTAAGAAGAAGAAGATGAGATGTGAGTGACGAGTTCACAGAGCGTTACTATAAAATCTGTAGGTTGTGAATGTGGAGAGAAAATGTCCCCGGCTGTCAGTAAAATCCATAAATATCATCACTACATAACCGCATTTTAAGATCCACATTATTACGGCCAAAAGACCCAGTCCCAATGCTATTATTGTGGCACAAACTTAGATCATCAAAAGAACCGCGCCGGTCCGGGTAATAATGCCAGCGCCTGTCAGCTACATTATTATATCAGGCAGCAGATTAGGGAACATTCACATTGAGCATTCTGGAGCAGTTTTGCTGTCTTATAGTTGATCTCAGCAGACAGATGTGTAATTGTAGTGAATGTGATTATAAAACCTCCGGTCACACAATGTGGATAATCTCCTCCTGGTTTCTTTACATGTAGATCCCCCTGTCTGTCACGGATTTTCTGTGGTTATTCTCTATAGAGATGAATGGGAAAAACTATTCAGAAATAGAAATTAACCCCTTCCCGCTGCAGCTATTTTTCACACTTTTATTTTTGCTTTTTCCACCTCCCCTTCCAAAAGCCATTACTATTACATAGATATTGCCGTATGAGGGCTTGTTTTTGCGGGATGTGTTGTAGTTTTTCATGCCACCATTTATTGTACCTTATAATCGACTGGGAAAAAAAAACTGATTTGTTCATGCTCTTTTTTGGGTTTCGTTTTTGTAGTTTTTGTGAAAATAAAAGACATGTTAACGTTATTTTGCCAATGAACACGATTAAAGCGATAGCAAATGTATAAAGTTTATATTATGTTTATATAATCCCTAAAGTATATACGTACACTACCGATCAAAAGTTTAGGATCACTTAGGAATTTCCGTATTTATGAAAGAAAAGCACAGTTTTTTTAAATGAAGATAACATTAAATTAATCAGAAATCCACTCTATACATTGTTAATGTGATAAATGACTATTCTAACTGCAAACGTCTGTTTTTAATGCAATATCTACATAGGTGTATAGAGGCCCATTTCCAGCAACCATCACTCCAGTGTTCTAATGGTACATTGTGTTTGCTAACTGTGTTAGAAGGCTAATGGATGATTAGAAAACACTTGAAAGCCCTTGTGCAATTATGTTAGCACCGCTGTAAACAGTTTTGCTGTTTAGAGGAGCTATAAAACTGACCTTCCTTTGAGCAAGTTGAGAATGTGGAGCATTACATTTTTGGGTTCGATTAAACTCTCCAAATGGCTAGAAAAAGAGAGCTTTCATGTGAAACTCGACAGTCTATTCTTGTTCTTAGAAATGAAGGCTATTCCATGCGAGAAATTGCCAAGAAACTGAAGATTTCCTACAACGGTGTGTACTACTCCCTTCAGAGGACAGCACAAACAGGCACTAACCAGAGTAGAAAGTGGGAGGCCCCGCTGCACAACTGAGCAACAAGACAAGTACATTAGAGTCTCTAGTTTGAGAAATAGACGCCTCACAGGTCCTCAACTGGCAGCTTCAAATAGTACCCACAAAACGCCAGTGTCAACGTCTACAGTGAAGAGGTGACTCCAGGATGCTGGCCTTCAGGGCAGAGTGGCAAAGAAAAAGCCATATCTGAGACTGGCTAATAAAAGGAAAAGATTAATATGGGCAAAAGCACACAGACATTGGACAGAGGAAGATTGGAAAAAAGTGTTATGGACAGACGAATCGAAGTTTGAGGTGTTTGGATCACACAGAAGAACATTTGTGAGACGCAGAACAACTGAAAAGATGCTGGAAGAGTGCCTGACGCCAGCTGTCAAGCATGGTGGAGGTAATGTGATGGTCTGGGGTTGCTTTGGTGCTGGTAAAGTGGGAGATTTGTACAAGGTAAAAGGGATTTTGAATAAGGAAGGCTATCACTCCATTTTGCCATGCTATACCCTGTGGACAGCGCTTGATTGGAGCCAATTTCATCCTACAACAGGACAATGACCCAAAGCACCTCCAAATTATGCAAGAACTATTTAGGGAAGAAGCAGGCAGCTGGTATTCTATCTGTAATGGTGTGGCCAGCACAGTCACCAGATCTCAACCCCATAGAGCTGTTGTGGGAGCAGCTTGACCGTATGATACGCAAGAAGTGCCCATCAAGCCAATCCAACTTGTGGGAGGGGCTTCTGGAAGCATAGGGTGAAATTTCTCCCGATTACCTCAGCAAATTAACAGCTAGAATGCCAAAGGTCTGCAGTGCTGTAATTGCTGCAAATGGAGCATTCTTTGACGAAAGCAAAGTTTGAAGGAGAAAATTATTATTTCAAATAAAAATCATTATTTCTAACCTTGTCAATGTCTTGACTATATTTTCTAGTCATTTTGCAACTCATTTGATAAATATAAGTGTGAGTTTTCATGGAAAACACAAAATTGTCTGGGTGACCCCAAACTTTTGAACGGTAGTGTAGATACTACCATATCAAGACTGAAATAACACAATAGCACACCATAGGTGCCATACAAAAAAAATAATTTTATTAGATTTAATCAAAATATTTAAGAACAATGGCCATCAAGACCTAAGATAACACACAAATTAAAACCACATGGGGGTGGTGATGGGAGGGACTACAATACACAGAACATCATATATCAATAGTATAACAACCTTTTACATGCTTGATCATTTCATCCTTTCATCACACAATACGTGCTATTCTAACAGGCCAATTTTTGAGGGCAAGAAGGGTATGTGATTCCCATGCAAATTTTGAGGGTGAAGCACATAAATTGAGAAATCGTTTTCTACAACGAGGTTACCACAAGCGCGACATAGAAAATGGATACCAGAGAGCGAGTGCTGCTGATCGAAATGTCCTTTTGACTCAACACAAACATAGGAAATCTAAAAATGTGGTAAGATTGATCACAATTTACAATACACAGTGGGTAGAAATTAGAAAGATTCTGGAAAGATACTGGCCAATCTTACTATCCGATCCCGATTTGAGGAAATACCCACTAAACCCCAAATAATGGCCAAAAGAAGTAAAACTTTCGGTGATCATCTTGTTAGGAGTCACTATACTGCTCCCCAACCCAAGGTTCATTCCCCTGTGGTCACTGTTCACTCTATAGTTTGGTGATCAAAACGAATACATTTTTTGATTCGGACAACCAAAAGTGCTTATATACTATAGGGATTATGTTTGTGCTTTGATATACGCAGATCATTATATATATTTTTTGGCCTAGTTTGGTAAAGGTATTTTTATATTATGTTTAACAACTTTTACAAGGGAAAAACTGAAAAATAAAAATTTGTTTTGTGTCGCCATATTCTGAGAGCCAGAACTTTTTTACTGTTCGGATGATTGAGCAGTATAAGGGATTATTAATTGTGGAATTGTGGGGTGAGCTGTAATTTCTATTGGTACCATTTTTGGGTACATAAGACAAAATCACTTTTTATTCCACTTTTTGTGGGAGATTAGGTGACCAAAAAAAAGCGATTCTGGGGGTTTCAATTTTAGTTTACTGCGTGCACCTGTGCACGATATACCGAAATATGAACCAGGGATTGGTGGATTGCTTGCTCGATATATTGCAATACTAATGCAATAGTAAATGTATAGAGGTGTATCGTGTTTTTGACAGACTCTGGCAGGGTTTAACAGGAGCACAAATATGGCAGGCCTGAGGGCCTTCATTAGGGGTGGGCGATGGGATGTGAGGGGGGCCCACCCCCCTCTTTCTAATGGCTTAGATGCCAAGGTTGCTATTGACTGCGGCATCTAAGTGGTTGAACTAGCGGGATTCCACTCATTGCAGTGAAGTGTCAGCTGTTTCATACACCTGTTTAGTATGGAGCGAGCTCAGCCCGTTAGCCTGCTCCATACTTTCCCTTTGCCGGCTGCGACATAAGTATACGTCAAATGTCGGCAAATTGTTAAGGGCTATGGGGTAAAACTTTTTTTTTTTTTTTTTTTTAAATAAACTTTGTGATACAAAAATGATTTTCAGATTAAAAAATTTTGAATCGGTTTTTATTAAAAATTCTGAGCCGTGGGGGCGTGGTCTAGCGGTGAATGTGAGAGGACGAGTGTGACCGGAGCTCCTGCTGTATTCATCCTGTAAGGTCCATATATCCCGTAAATTTCGGGGAAAACCGCTTCCCCAGGGTCCTACCAGAGTCTAGAGGTGGAGGAGCACGAGTGCCCGTCCATAATGACGCGCTCAAAGAAGCAGAAGTCGCCGCCAGCGAGTCCCGGGTCCCGCGCTCAAGATGGCGCCGTGGAGAAGGAGGGCCGCAATAGAGGCCTCCGGCAGGAAGTAGCAGAGAAGCTGGAGAGGTTCGCCCGCACGCCGAGAGCAGGGGGGGGGGGGGGCGGCGGCACAGCAGCGAAAGTCGGCTGGAGATCAGGCAGCTGGAGGTTCATCTTATGGATCCAGGTACTCTCCTTTGGCGGGGGACATGAGAAGTGAGGAGGAGGAGGAGATGAGCGGCGCCATGCAGGATCAGCCAGGCGCTGGAGGGAAAAGTGGAGCAAGGAAGGAGGAACCCTCCTTAAAAGACATTTTGGCAGCGGTGAAGCAAAATTCTATGGTCCTTAATACCTTAGCAAGCCAGATGGGTGGATTGAAGGAGGACATTTTGCTGCTCAGGAACGACCTGCAAAAAGTAGCGGAACGCACCACTGCCGTGGAGGGGAGAGTCTCAGACATGGAGGATGCGATTCCTCACATAAAGCAGGATGTACAAGCACACTCGCAGGCAGTGGCGACATTGCTGGCTAAGACAGATGACATGGAAAATCTGCTGAGATGGAATAACGTTCGCCTAGTGGGGGTTCCAGAAAGAGTGGAGGGAGCGAATCCGGATGATTTCTTTGAAAAGTGGCTGATAGACACATTTGGCAGAGAGGAATTGACCCCTTTATTTGCGGTGGAGAGAGCGCACAGGGTGCCGACCAGACCCGGCCCTCCGGGGAGGCCGCCGAGACCGGTGCTGATAAAGATTTTACATTACAAAGATAGAGACAAGATCCTGAGGAAAGCTAGAGAACGTCAAGACATCTCCTTTAATGGGGTGAAAGTGTCCTTCTTCCCGGATTTCTCTATGGAAGTACAACGGAAAAGATCACAGTTTATGGATATAAAGAGACGCCTAAGGGCGTTACAAGTGCAATATTCAATGATGTATCCTGCCCGTCTGAGAGTGGTGGCGCTGGGCACAACTTCCTTTTTCGAGACACCGAGAGAAGCGGTTAGATGGTTGGATAGCCATGAAAGTCAGCTGAGACCGGCGGAGGCAGAGGGACGGCGTTGATCCGGAACAGACCGGCTGACAAAAGGCTGGGGATGCGGGACTGAACCAGGTGTCGTAGAAAATTGCAAGATATGGCATTGAGGGTTCCTGGTCATGTTTGGACTTGGAGTTGGAGGGCATGGTTGCGGTGAACGTGGAAGACCGGAAGCAGAGGAATGTGTTTATGGACATTGAGGGGTACCGATATGTTGAAGGGATGGTTGTTTATTTGCAAGGAAAATGCAGCGGGAGGGATGGTCAGTTACGCGGGAAACGTGAATAGCGAGTTATAATATTGTTGAATGTACGGTGGGCGGAGTTGACCTGCCGACGCTTGTTATGGGTAATGGCAGATACGTTCTGTCGCCCCAACCCTTGGAAAGGGGTAGGTTTACGGGGGAGGTTACAGGGGGGGGAGGGGAGGGAGGGAAAGATGACCCAGCCGGTCGGATATGTAAAATTATGAGAACAGGAAAGGATGTGTTGGGATATGTTGAGGGATGATGGGATCACTTAATTGTTTGTCCTGGAATGTACGGGGCTTGCGGGAAGCCAGAAAACGAAAGGCGGTATTTGATTTTGTTAGGAAGCAGGAGTCGAGGGTGATAGGACTACAGGAGACACATATGACTAGGGATTCAGTCTCCATGATGCATAGGGCCTGGGTAGGCCATAGTTTTCATTCTTACCATACTACATATTCAAGGGGGGTGAGTCTTCTCATACATAGGGCGGTGCCATTTATATGTCATGACTCCTTCTAGGATGGGGAGGGGCGGTATGTGGGGGTGCACTGTATGCTGTATCATTGGAATTGTGTGTTGGTGGTGTTGTATGTCCCCCCTCCATTTTCTAGTGGGTGTATCAAGAAAGTGGTGGAGGAACTGGCTAGATTCCCGGAGGTGCCGTTACTAGTAATGGGGGATTTTAACGCGGTATTGAATACTAATATGGATAAATTAGGCATGACAGGGGGAGGTTTAACAGCGTTTGGCCATCTTGTTGCTGAAATGGGTTGGCGGGACATATGGAGGGATAAACATCCAAATAGGTTTCAGTATTCTTGTGCGTCTTCCACGTATCAGTCTTTATCCAGGATAGACCTAATCTTGTGCTCACCGGCAGCGGTACCCTTTGTAGCCCGGATAGAATACTTACAAAGAGCTTTATCGGATCATTCTCCTTTGTTAATGAAGGTAGAGACGGAGGGGAAGACAGGGCGGGGGCAAGGGTGCTGGAAACTCAATGCCTTTTGGCTGAAGCTGATAGATCATAAACAAATTTTAGACCTCATAAAGGAATATTTTCAATTCAACTCGGGAACGGTACCGCAAGAGATACTGTGGGATGCGATGAAGGCATGGCTGAGAGGGGTGTTCATCCAGCACATTTCGGCAGTAAAAACACGGTCTAGACAATTAGGGGAAGCGCTGTTGGAAAGGGTAACAGAGACAGAAAGGCTACATATAGCAGATAACACACCAGACACACTGAAGCATTGGGTGGAGGCGCAGAGGAGGGGGAAACCACTGGACGGTTACTGGCAAGGATGGCGCAGGCTCAGAGGGAGAATAATTACATACACACTATTAGGGGGGAGGGGGGGAAGTCGGAGACGGATACAGGACAGATTTTGAAAGTTTTTCAGCAGTTTTACTCAGATTTGTATGCCTCTAGAGCAGAACACACACCCCAACAGCTGGAAGAGTATATAGGGGAGATGGACCTTCCCAGGCTGGGAGGGGAGGAGAGAGGGACATTGGAGGAGCCCATATCTCTGGAGGAGCTCCAGGCAGCCATAGGGATACTAGCCAGTGAAAAGGCGCCGGGGCCGGATGGTCTTCCGGTGGAAGTTTTTAAGGAATATGGGGAGGAACTCACGCCGCAGTTACTGGCCACTCTTTTGGATAGTTTTGATAGGGGGCGGCTCCCGGAAACAATGTACGAAGCAACTATAGTAGTTCTGCCTAAAGAGGGGAAAGATCCCCAGCTCCCGGGCTCCTATAGACCAGTTTCTCTATTGACGGCGGATATTAAAATCATAGCAAAAGTATTGGCGCTTCGACTAGCTAAGGTAGTGGCTGGGGTGGTACATGGAGATCAGGCCGGCTTTATGCCATCCAAATCGACGGCGGTGAATCTGAGACGGCTGTTCTTGAATTTACAAGTTCTTCCGGATAATCATGGGGGGAGAGCCATTCTGTCCTTAGACGCGGCTAAAGCATTCGATTGCGTGGAATGGAAATATTTGTGGTCAGTTCTGGAGCAAATGGGATTTGGCCCTAATTTCATAAAATGGGTAAAGTTGTTATACGTAGCCCCGACTGCAAAGATAAGGGTGAATGGGGTGCTATCGGATCAGTTCGCGCTGGAGCGGGGAACGCGTCAGGGATGTCCATTATCTCCGTTGTTGTTCGCGTTGGCGGTGGAACCATTGGCGTGCGCAGTGAGACAACATGAACATATTCAGGGGTTGAGATATGGGGGGGTGGAGGAACGAATTGCTGGTATAATAGCTGGGTTTCACCTACTTGGTCGCCCACTATTACTACCCCCTTTATAATCAGGGTCACTAGGGTTATGCCTAGTTCCCCTACCTTTTCCTTATACTAACGTCTACTTGCTTTGCTTCTACGGAATAAGACCGTACAATAAATACAATTGTATAGTAAATAAAGGGTAATATTTATTACTAACAATAATCACACTTGCATATAAAATACACCAAACTAAACACAGAACACAGTAACTGATCACAGTATAGTATCAGTATACCCGAATACACATAACACGTTAATATATACTGAGTATACTCACACTATACGTAGTACAGTATCCTATGTTATGCCTCCACCCACATACCTAAACATACACATGAATACAGTTAAGTTACAATGCAATACACGCTCACTATTTCTGTATCACTCCCTCCTAATATAGCTTTCCCTATACTCTAAGGGTTAATAGCAAGGGTAAAGGGTTAACTTAGGAAAGGGTTAAAGTAAGGAGGGGGAGAACATAACGTGTAGCTGCTGCTACACGTGGATACTTAGCAGTCCACGTGGTACAAGTTGGTGTGGTCTCTCAGCAAGGGCCATGAGCAGGCCAGGAGGGAAGAGGAGACCCTTAGTGGAGTTGGGGAGCAGGAACAAGAGAGTGAGCTTTGGGAAAGATTGTCCTTTTAAACCTCCCCGTGCACTCCTGTGTGACCTCACAGGCTCATGCACGTGAAAGGGAGGGGCCTGGGCCACATGGAATACCATTATCTAATAGGGGGATGGGTATACACCTTTCTGGAGGGACAAATCTATATATTTCTACACTCACATGTATATAGATAGAAATATATAAAACACTTCCCTTTACAGGGACATAGTATGGAAGAAGGGGGTACCCAGGATCAAACTGGAGAAACTACAATTGCCTAAAGAGGAGGGGGGCCTGGCTGTGCCCAATGCTTGGGTGTATTATTTAGCTGCCTAATGTCAGCATTTCTGGGGGTGGGAGCAGGAAGAGACATGGGGGTCCAGTGCGCGCATCCTATCATATCTGGGGTGGGGGGGGGAGAACCCGTTGGCAGGACTGGAAGCGCACAGCTATAAACGGATGGCGAGTACCAGACCCACTCTGCTTCTCATACACAAGGTGTGGTGGCAGTGCAAGCAATTGCTGGGGATAGGAGAGTGCACTAAATATACACCACTCTGGAGGAATGCTTATCTGGGGGAATTGGGTAAATTGGAAGGGATGCAGGGGTGGGAGCAGCAAGGCATAATACGATTGAGTCAGTTGTACGAGGGAGGCATACTCAAATCCTTTCAGCAAATAAGGGAGGGGTTTCAGCTGGACTCCCGCATGTTCTATCAGTACCTGCAGATTCGGCACGCTGTGCAGACACAAGCGGCCAGTGTAGACATGACAATACATGCCGCGGGAGTGTTGGAACATATTGCAAAAGCAGTAACGTCAAAAGGATTGATTTCATTGGTTTATCGCAGATTATTGGTGGAACATCTGGGGGATCCTATGGCACCAGTGAAAGCTGCATGGGAAAGAGATGTGGGTCCTATTTCTACAGACCACTGGGAGGCGGTATTGGCAGCAACATGTACTTTGTCCATTAATGTAGCACAACGAAGATCGCAGTTGTTTCTGATACATAGGGTGTATAGGACCCCGTGGGTGCTGAAACAAATGGGATTAAGAGCAGATGCCAAGTGCCCTAGGTGCCCGGAGGAAAAAGCAGACATCCTCCATATGTTCTGGACATGCGGGAGGTTGGGGATTCTGTGGACGGAAATATCGGAGCTAGTGGGGAGAGTGTTTGAGGTACAGATTCCATGGGATCCTGTGTTAATGCTGCTAGGGTATGTTGGGGATTTGGAGGGGGATAGGATGTTAGGTTTGGCAATCGCTAAAATACTATACCAAGTTAGGAAAGGAATAGCAAAGCACTGGCTGGATGCGGAGCCACCCTCAAAGCAAGAAATTATAGGGGCACTTAACTCACAGGTTCTGATGGAATATAGGATATACTCCAAGAGGGGGTCCAAGGTCAAGTTTGAAAAACAATGGGCTAGGTGGATTGATCAATCTGGGTATGCTTCTGCGGAGCTAATGACACTACGGTCACACGTTCAGGTATAGGGCTACTGACGGTGGGGTACATACGGAGAGCAGGCGAAGGATGGGGAATGGAAAAGGGGAAGAGAAGGAGATAGGATTGAAAAAGTGGTATCGAGAAGACCGGCTGGGGGGATACAAGGGGGAGTTGGGGGGAAGGGAATGTTTGGTTGGAAATAAATAATTGGGTATGTGGAAATTTGCTTATACACTGTATGAGAAAGTACAATGACCTGTAAAAATGTGAAGTTTGTTGAATAAAATTGAACTGATTAAAAAAAAAAAAATTCTGAGCCGTTTTCGTTCTGCAGCCTGCATATTTTTCCAATACATATCAGGCTGTCGAATGCTGTTCACTATGAAAGAGAACACCGGCTTGAAGACAGCAAGCGGCTCGGGAACCCTGCGAATCGTCACAGCAATAGTCGTCCCCCCTTCCGGCAGACAACACGCCATTGGGAGAAAGGTGGAGGAGAGGGAAGTCGCCAAGATGGGGCCGCGTTTTTGATTGCACAGAGCGCAATGAGTAACAGCCAATAGCTTTTATGAGACCTTGCAATAGCTGAAAGAAAAGCATGAATACCGCAGGAACGCATCAAAGCAGCAAGTTGGTCAGAGGGTTCCAGTAGTGGAGCTGCCACTCAGACACAGGAATGGGTGAGATCTAAGCTGTATTACAACGATTTGTCTAAAACCATACTTATTAATGAATCCAACAAAGAAAATGATCGACTGAAGCACAACAAAAATGATAGCAAAAATACAAAATTTTATTGACATGAAACCATAACAAAGGTTAAAACTGGAACAGGGAATGAGTCACTCAATAAAAAGACATCAACCACAAACATGTACCGGATGTAGATGTGACATAAATCTATACAAGCTTGTTAATTTGTTGATACAGCAAAGGTGGAATAGTATACGTGCCTGTGCGGACCTGTAGCTGATAAAGCCTAATGAATAATGGCAAAAAGAAGGTCAACAGGGGATAGAATGCATGTATGTACTGCCTAGGTTGCCTCTATGAGAGTATATGTGTGGCAACAGTTATATGCAGATACCTGAACACAGTGATTGTCTATATATGTATAATAGCCTAGTGTATGCCATGGTGTGTATTGCAGGATCAGTGCTACAAATAACATACAGCATTATGCATAACCGCACAAAGAGGTAACAGGCCAGTACCAGGCAAGAAAGTCAGTAATAGCTGTACAACATACCAGTAGACATGGAGAGGATGTCTGGACCCGACGCGCGTTTCGGCAACTGCCTTCGTCCGGGGTTAGGGTCAAACTGCTAAAATCTACCTATATATGGAGCGTGGCTCAGGTGTTTGCAATAGGAGAAAAGAGGAGGAGGCAGGATCAAATGACAAGAAAACGGCGTCTGGTGCGGGGTACCAAGATGGCGCTGCCCCACTTCCGGTCCGCGTCATCAGAGAGGATGTGGGGCGGCGCGGACTAACCACGCCCCCCACACATCTTACTCCGAGTCCAGACAGCGGTTGGAAGAGGCCAGGGCCACTCCCCCCTCGGACATAGACATCTGATCAGGATGTCATGAACACCAGCGCGCAATCCATCATCGATATGTGCCAGAAGGAAACAAGGAAGAGAGCTTACGATCCGAATGGTTTGCAGTGTATTATGTATTATTAGAAATAAAAAGTAGCAAACAGCGGCTTCTTGTGCTGTAATTTATGTGATGTGTAACATGAAAAAGAAGGAGGGGGAAAGGGGAGGAGGGGGGGGGGGGATTGGTTGTGATGTTAAACAATAAATGAATGCAACCTGGCAATGGTGAGAGTGATGAGGTGAAAGAATATAAAGAAGAGTGTGAATGTGAAGAATTAAAAATGAAATTATTATGAATGTAAATGATGATGAATGTGAATGCTAATAAAAACGTGAATGAGGTGACAGATATGAAGTGTGATGCAAGTGAATTGTACTGGGAATGTGATGAAACATGGTGAAAACAAAAAAATAAAAAAAAAAAAAAAAAAAAAAAAAAAATCAAAAAAATCAAAAAAATCCGGTTAATGTGTATATGAAAGTACAAGTGTAGTGGACACACGATTATATTATAACAGTCAATACTAGGTGACACCTAAATACTAAGTCCAGAAAAACCATAATATTGAAGCCACATGTATTAATACAAAAATACAATACAAACCAATGTCTACACATATAGCAGACAGTATATATATCACACTTTAGGTTCTCTATGTTTGTAAAAACTAAACATATGTAATTGTGCCCAATAGAAACTACTAATAGCATTAAATAATTTAATAAGGAACAAATGCACCAGAACATATTATACCAAAGTACAAAAATAACGTATTGGAAGTGAATTATACAAAAATAAAGGATCAAATGATCCATACAAAAATGGAAATAAATAGTAGATGAGTAATATGTAATATGAGATGCAAATGATACCATATATACATAATGACCAATGCAAAAAATGTATACAAAACGCAGTATAGTATATCTTGTTTCCTCTTAGAAGAAGCGAAGAATGGACCGCAAGATGCCTCCTCAGATGAACTCAATAGAAGAATATCATGATTCTGTATATAAGGAAAACACAACAAGAGAGGGTAGTTAATTTCTAAAATGTGACAACAGGGATGAGGAAAAGATAAAAGCCAAGACCCACAAGGAGTCAATGGTTACAAAAACGAAACAAAGCTCAGAGATTCGTTTAATCCATGTGGAGACATTGTCCCAAGGGTCCAGATCCAACGAGACTCACATTGTGCGAGTTTTTGTTTGGTGGCCCCGCCTCTCGTACCACATATAATATGGTCAATCCCTCTCACCTTCAGCTTGGAGGGATCACATGAGTGGTGTGTTCTAAAGTGTCGGGCCACAGGTTTCAACATCTCCAAAATTTCTGCCCCTGCTGCTCGCTTTATATCAGCCATATGTTCACGTACCCGCACCTTCAGCTCTCTGGAAGTAAGACCAATGTAAATCTTCGGGCACGGACATACAGCGTAATATATAACGGCTTTGGTAGTACATGTAATGGAATGAGTGATATTAAAAGTTTTACTGCCAGATACATCGGTGAAGGTAGTAACATCTTCTACATTAGGGCACGCTACGCATCTTCCGCAAGGCTTACATCCCCATCTTGGACCCTTGGTCCCGAATGGATATTTATTTTTTATTGGGTCATAGAAACTTCTTACAAGATGATCTTTTAGATTTTTGGATCGTCTTGCAGTCACAGAGGGATATTTTGTAATGAATCTGTTTCTCTGCCTTCTTCAGATGCTTGAATACATCCTAACACACAATTTCTTTGTGTTCAATGATTACTTCTACCTACAGCTCCAGGGAACAGCCATGGGGGCAGCGTGTGCACCATCTTACGCTAACCTTTTCCTGGGGCTGTGGGAGAGGAATCTTTTTTCAGATGACCGGGAGGAATCAATGGCGCGGGTCCTCTTTTGGGCCCGCTACATTGATGACATCCTGGTCATCTGGAAGGGCACACATGCAGACCTGGATTCCTTCATGGTTGGGCTCAACATGAATGATATAAACCTTAAATTCACCCATAAAGCACATCCTAGTTGTGTGGACTTTTTGGATGTCAAGATTTTCACTGATGAGAAGGGCTTTATACATAGTGATGTCTTCCGCAAGGAAACCTCTGTGAATGCACTGCTCCACTCTTCTTCATCTCATCCCCCACAGACCATTTCAGCGGTCCCCATTGGACAATTTTTACGAATTAAGAGGATATGTTCCTCTGACTCGTTATTTGAGAAACAGGCAGCAGATTTGAAACATCGTTTCCTAGAGCGAGGATATAGTGCTAGATCCATCAAAAAAGCCTATCGTAGGGCAAAAGGGACCTCTAGGGATGATCTGCTATTCCCCAAAAAGAAGGCAGAGAAACAGAACCAGGTCAGGTTCATTACAGGATACCATTCCCGATGGCCTCAAATGAAGGAAATCCTCAAAAGATACTGGCCGATCCTCCTGACCGATCCCTCCCTAAACAGATTCATTACAAAATATCCCTCTGTGACTGCAAGACGATCCAAAAATCTAAAAGATCATCTTGTAAGAAGTTTCTATGACCCAATAAAAAATAAATATCCATTCGGGACCAAGGGTCCAAGATGGGGATGTAAGCCTTGCGGAAGATGCGTAGCGTGCCCTAATGTAGAAGATGTTACTACCTTCACCGATGTATCTGGCAGTAAAACTTTTAATATCACTCATTCCATTACATGTACTACCAAAGCCGTTATATATTACGCTGTATGTCCGTGCCCGAAGATTTACATTGGTCTTACTTCCAGAGAGCTGAAGGTGCGGGTACGTGAACATATGGCTGATATAAAGCGAGCAGCAGGGGCAGAAATTTTGGAGATGTTGAAACCTGTGGCCCGACACTTTAGAACACACCACTCATGTGATCCCTCCAAGCTGAAGGTGAGAGGGATTGACCATATTATATGTGGTACGAGAGGCGGGGCCACCAAACAAAAACTCGCACAATGTGAGTCTCGTTGGATCTGGACCCTTGGGACAATGTCTCCACATGGATTAAACGAATCTCTGAGCTTTGTTTCGTTTTTGTAACCATTGACTCCTTGTGGGTCTTGGCTTTTATCTTTTCCTCATCCCTGTTGTCACATTTTAGAAATTAACTACCCTCTCTTGTTGTGTTTTCCTTATATACAGAATCATGATATTCTTCTATTGAGTTCATCTGAGGAGGCATCTTGCGGTCCATTCTTCGCTTCTTCTAAGAGGAAACAAGATATACTATACTGCGTTTTGTATACATTTTTTGCATTGGTCATTATGTATATATGGTATCATTTGCATCTCATATTACATATTACTCATCTACTATTTATTTCCATTTTTGTATGGATCATTTGATCCTTTATTTTTGTATAATTCACTTCCAATACGTTATTTTTGTACTTTGGTATAATATGTTCTGGTGCATTTGTTCCTTATTAAATTATTTAATGCTATTAGTAGTTTCTATTGGGCACAATTACATATGTTTAGTTTTTACAAACATAGAGAACCTAAAGTGTGATATATATACTGTCTGCTATATGTGTAGACATTGGTTTGTATTGTATTTTTGTATTAATACATGTGGCTTCAATATTATGGTTTTTCTGGACTTAGTATTTAGGTGTCACCTAGTATTGACTGTTATAATATAATCGTGTGTCCACTACACTTGTACTTTCATATACACATTAACCGGATTTTTTTGATTTTTTTGATTTTTTTTTTTTTTTTTTTTTTTTTTTTTTATTTTTTTGTTTTCACCATGTTTCATCACATTCCCAGTACAATTCACTTGCATCACACTTCATATCTGTCACCTCATTCACGTTTTTATTAGCATTCACATTCATCATCATTTACATTCATAATAATTTCATTTTTAATTCTTCACATTCACACTCTTCTTTATATTCTTTCACCTCATCACTCTCACCATTGCCAGGTTGCATTCATTTATTGTTTAACATCACAACCAATCCCCCCCCCCCTCCTCCCCTTTCCCCCTCCTTCTTTTTCATGTTACACATCACATAAATTACAGCACAAGAAGCCGCTGTTTGCTACTTTTTATTTCTAATAATACATAATACACTGCAAACCATTCGGATCGTAAGCTCTCTTCCTTGTTTCCTTCTGGCACATATCGATGATGGATTGCGCGCTGGTGTTCATGACATCCTGATCAGATGTCTATGTCCGAGGGGGGAGTGGCCCTGGCCTCTTCCAACCGCTGTCTGGACTCGGAGTAAGATGTGTGGGGGGCGTGGTTAGTCCGCGCCGCCCCACATCCTCTCTGATGACGCGGACCGGAAGTGGGGCAGCGCCATCTTGGTACCCCGCACCAGACGCCGTTTTCTTGTCATTTGATCCTGCCTCCTCCTCTTTTCTCCTATTGCAAACACCTGAGCCACGCTCCATATATAGGTAGATTTTAGCAGTTTGACCCTAACCCCGGACGAAGGCAGTTGCCGAAACGCGCGTCGGGTCCAGACATCCTCTCCATGTCTACTGGTATGTTGTACAGCTATTACTGACTTTCTTGCCTGGTACTGGCCTGTTACCTCTTTGTGCGGTTATGCATAATGCTGTATGTTATTTGTAGCACTGATCCTGCAATACACACCATGGCATACACTAGGCTATTATACATATATAGACAATCACTGTGTTCAGGTATCTGCATATAACTGTTGCCACACATATACTCTCATAGAGGCAACCTAGGCAGTACATACATGCATTCTATCCCCTGTTGACCTTCTTTTTGCCATTATTCATTAGGCTTTATCAGCTACAGGTCCGCACAGGCACGTATACTATTCCACCTTTGCTGTATCAACAAATTAACAAGCTTGTATAGATTTATGTCACATCTACATCCGGTACATGTTTGTGGTTGATGTCTTTTTATTGAGTGACTCATTCCCTGTTCCAGTTTTAACCTTTGTTATGGTTTCATGTCAATAAAATTTTGTATTTTTGCTATCATTTTTGTTGTGCTTCAGTCGATCATTTTCTTTGTTGGATTCATCAATTGTTGATCGATGCACCAAGGTTTTCTTGGTCATTACCTAGGACGCAAACACAGTAGATCTTATAGTGTTCAGCAACGTTGCTTTATATTGAACATTACTCTGTGTCTGTGCCCTTTTTCGGTGGTATTGTATTTGTATATACTTAACTTTTTCTGTGTTCTCACAGAGTCCAGTACATCGGGTCCCATGGACTATAAAGCCAGGGAATGTGCCTGGCGTTCTCAGATGGAACAGGTTTTTAAGGATGAGTCCCCAATACATGGTTTTAATGTGTGCAGAAACGTGACTGAGCTTCAGAACAAATATACCAATTTATTGCACCGCCGCATGAAAGTGTGGTGGAACAAAACCTTCCTGGAAAATTACATCCAGAGAGACCTTGTCCCAAGGGGTCTAAGAATTCAGATCTTCCCATCTTTTCCTATCATAGAAGAAGAATTCATCTCCAAGTGGGAAGAGGTATGCAACCAGGGCTCCAAAAAATTCATGGAACTTCTGGTTGACCTCAACCACAAAATGATACTGGCCATGGATGTAGAGATCGAAAGTGTACAGGCACAATTGTTTCCACTCATGTCTGTTGATGGTATGTCCAAATTCAAACATAATCTTGATATCCAATTTGTGGAGTGGGAGAAAGACATCCAGGAAGTTAAGTCCAGGAAATTTTCCAGAGATATTGGAGACTTCCAAAATAACAAAGTATACAGGTGGAGAAGGAACCAGGCCCCAGGTGGTCTCAACTGTACCCCTTCCATCTCCTCCATTTCGTCTCAGAGTGAAACCGATACCATGCCCTACAGATCCACCTTTAACACTCGGCCTAAAAGAAAACTGGCACAAAGACAAGCAGCCAATAAAAAACGACCAGACGCACGAGAACCGAGTAGTCAACTAAAGGTAATTAATCTGTCATCACATGTATTTTCTAAAATTGATTTGGAACTGATAGCCAAGGGCCTGACTTTTTCACCCAGTGCTGCCTTTGATATATTTTCTGCAGTAAAAGATTTACACATCTTCGGCCGCTCACTCATTTTCAACAAATGGTTCAACAAACCAGTGGACAGGGATCTGTTTCCTACATCTGAGGAACAGCAGGCACTCAAGGCGCTTGAAGATTTGCTGGGAGAACATAACATTGATGAAACTGCAGGTAATATTCCTGCATGCATTAGGATTAAATCAAAAAACTTCCCTGCCCTTAGTCTATGCCCCGCGGTGGACCTCTTCATTAAATCTGTAACTCAAGAATTTCATAACATCCCAAGATACATTAAATGTGACAATTTAACTGTGCTAGAGAGAAACAGCTTAAAACAATTGAAAAAAATCAAAGATGTGGTATTCAAGGCAGCAGATAAAGGGGGTAATGTGGTAGTGTGGCCATGTGTCATGTATGAGGCAGAGGCAAATAGACAACTGAGAGACAAATATTGCTACAAGAGGTTGACTTTCAACCCTCTGTCGGCCTTTAAACGGGAATTGCAGGCCAAACTTCTTCAGGCAGTGGAAGATAATGTCATCTCCAAAGAACTCAACTTGGCACTTTCAATTGACGAACCCACAATTCCCACCCTTTATCTGCTGCCTAAGATCCACAAAAATGAGAGGATTCCACCAGGGAGACCTATCATCTCAGGCAGGGGCAGCCTCACTGAAGGGATATGCAGATTCATTGACCACCATTTAAAAAATCTGGTGGTCAATTTACCATCGTATATTCGCGATACTGCTGATCTTTTGCAGAAGATCAGCGGCATCAGCATTGATGGTGACATGCTCCTAGTCACCATCGATGTAGAGTCTCTCTATACATGCATCAAGCATGAAGATGGTCTGAGAGCAGTCCAGTATTTTTTGTCAATATCAGAACTTGACAAATCACTATGTGCATTCATTGCACAGATGCTTGAATACATCCTAACACACAATTTCTTTGTGTTCAATGATTACTTCTACCTACAGCTCCAGGGAACAGCCATGGGGGCAGCGTGTGCACCATCTTACGCTAACCTTTTCCTGGGGCTGTGGGAGAGGAATCTTTTTTCAGATGACCGGGAGGAATCAATGGCGCGGGTCCTCTTTTGGGCCCGCTACATTGATGACATCCTGGTCATCTGGAAGGGCACACATGCAGACCTGGATTCCTTCATGGTTGGGCTCAACATGAATGATATAAACCTTAAATTCACCCATAAAGCACATCCTAGTTGTGTGGACTTTTTGGATGTCAAGATTTTCACTGATGAGAAGGGCTTTATACATAGTGATGTCTTCCGCAAGGAAACCTCTGTGAATGCACTGCTCCACTCTTCTTCATCTCATCCCCCACAGACCATTTCAGCGGTCCCCATTGGACAATTTTTACGAATTAAGAGGATATGTTCCTCTGACTCGTTATTTGAGAAACAGGCAGCAGATTTGAAACATCGTTTCCTAGAGCGAGGATATAGTGCTAGATCCATCAAAAAAGCCTATCGTAGGGCAAAAGGGACCTCTAGGGATGATCTGCTATTCCCCAAAAAGAAGGCAGAGAAACAGAACCAGGTCAGGTTCATTACAGGATACCATTCCCGATGGCCTCAAATGAAGGAAATCCTCAAAAGATACTGGCCGATCCTCCTGACCGATCCCTCCCTAAACAGATTCATTACAAAATATCCCTCTGTGACTGCAAGACGATCCAAAAATCTAAAAGATCATCTTGTAAGAAGTTTCTATGACCCAATAAAAAATAAATATCCATTCGGGACCAAGGGTCCAAGATGGGGATGTAAGCCTTGCGGAAGATGCGTAGCGTGCCCTAATGTAGAAGATGTTACTACCTTCACCGATGTATCTGGCAGTAAAACTTTTAATATCACTCATTCCATTACATGTACTACCAAAGCCGTTATATATTACGCTGTATGTCCGTGCCCGAAGATTTACATTGGTCTTACTTCCAGAGAGCTGAAGGTGCGGGTACGTGAACATATGGCTGATATAAAGCGAGCAGCAGGGGCAGAAATTTTGGAGATGTTGAAACCTGTGGCCCGACACTTTAGAACACACCACTCATGTGATCCCTCCAAGCTGAAGGTGAGAGGGATTGACCATATTATATGTGGTACGAGAGGCGGGGCCACCAAACAAAAACTCGCACAATGTGAGTCTCGTTGGATCTGGACCCTTGGGACAATGTCTCCACATGGATTAAACGAATCTCTGAGCTTTGTTTCGTTTTTGTAACCATTGACTCCTTGTGGGTCTTGGCTTTTATCTTTTCCTCATCCCTGTTGTCACATTTTAGAAATTAACTACCCTCTCTTGTTGTGTTTTCCTTATATACAGAATCATGATATTCTTCTATTGAGTTCATCTGAGGAGGCATCTTGCGGTCCATTCTTCGCTTCTTCTAAGAGGAAACAAGATATACTATACTGCGTTTTGTATACATTTTTTGCATTGGTCATTATGTATATATGGTATCATTTGCATCTCATATTACATATTACTCATCTACTATTTATTTCCATTTTTGTATGGATCATTTGATCCTTTATTTTTGTATAATTCACTTCCAATACGTTATTTTTGTACTTTGGTATAATATGTTCTGGTGCATTTGTTCCTTATTAAATTATTTAATGCTATTAGTAGTTTCTATTGGGCACAATTACATATGTTTAGTTTTTACAAACATAGAGAACCTAAAGTGTGATATATATACTGTCTGCTATATGTGTAGACATTGGTTTGTATTGTATTTTTGTATTAATACATGTGGCTTCAATATTATGGTTTTTCTGGACTTAGTATTTAGGTGTCACCTAGTATTGACTGTTATAATATAATCGTGTGTCCACTACACTTGTACTTTCATATACACATTAACCGGATTTTTTTGATTTTTTTGATTTTTTTTTTTTTTTTTTTTTTTTTTTTTATTTTTTTGTTTTCACCATGTTTCATCACATTCCCAGTACAATTCACTTGCATCACACTTCATATCTGTCACCTCATTCACGTTTTTATTAGCATTCACATTCATCATCATTTACATTCATAATAATTTCATTTTTAATTCTTCACATTCACACTCTTCTTTATATTCTTTCACCTCATCACTCTCACCATTGCCAGGTTGCATTCATTTATTGTTTAACATCACAACCAATCCCCCCCCCCCCTCCTCCCCTTTCCCCCTCCTTCTTTTTCATGTTACACATCACATAAATTACAGCACAAGAAGCCGCTGTTTGCTACTTTTTATTTCTAATAATACATAATACACTGCAAACCATTCGGATCGTAAGCTCTCTTCCTTGTTTCCTTCTGGCACATATCGATGATGGATTGCGCGCTGGTGTTCATGACATCCTGATCAGATGTCTATGTCCGAGGGGGGAGTGGCCCTGGCCTCTTCCAACCGCTGTCTGGACTCGGAGTAAGATGTGTGGGGGGCGTGGTTAGTCCGCGCCGCCCCACATCCTCTCTGATGACGCGGACCGGAAGTGGGGCAGCGCCATCTTGGTACCCCGCACCAGACGCCGTTTTCTTGTCATTTGATCCTGCCTCCTCCTCTTTTCTCCTATTGCAAACACCTGAGCCACGCTCCATATATAGGTAGATTTTAGCAGTTTGACCCTAACCCCGGACGAAGGCAGTTGCCGAAACGCGCGTCGGGTCCAGACATCCTCTCCATGTCTACTGGTATGTTGTACAGCTATTACTGACTTTCTTGCCTGGTACTGGCCTGTTACCTCTTTGTGCGGTTATGCATAATGCTGTATGTTATTTGTAGCACTGATCCTGCAATACACACCATGGCATACACTAGGCTATTATACATATATAGACAATCACTGTGTTCAGGTATCTGCATATAACTGTTGCCACACATATACTCTCATAGAGGCAACCTAGGCAGTACATACATGCATTCTATCCCCTGTTGACCTTCTTTTTGCCATTATTCATTAGGCTTTATCAGCTACAGGTCCGCACAGGCACGTATACTATTCCACCTTTGCTGTATCAACAAATTAACAAGCTTGTATAGATTTATGTCACATCTACATCCGGTACATGTTTGTGGTTGATGTCTTTTTATTGAGTGACTCATTCCCTGTTCCAGTTTTAACCTTTGTTATGGTTTCATGTCAATAAAATTTTGTATTTTTGCTATCATTTTTGTTGTGCTTCAGTCGATCATTTTCTTTGTTGGATTCATCAATTGTTGATCGATGCACCAAGGTTATCTTGGTCATTACCTAGGACGCAAACACAGTAGATCTTATAGTGTTCAGCAACGTTGCTTTATATTGAACATTACTCTGTGTCTGTGCCCTTTTTCGGTGGTATTGTATTTGTACATACTTATTAATGCAAAGATTGTTTGTGGAGAAGAGAGTAATATCCGCTTGAAATATTTTTGAGCTGACTGCCTATATGATATTAGCTCTATTCTACCTCTTCTTTGCGGAGGATTGAGAAGCGGTTCAGTTGAATATGAGAACACTTAGTTGATCTTCCAGCTGTTTATGTGGCTTTATAGGAATATAACTCACCAGCTCCGATGAAGGTGCCGTTTTCTCATGTTGTTATCGCTGCCAAGCCTTGAAATGTCGTGGAATGAATTGTTAGGGCTCTATTTAGCTAGAGCAGTCTATAGGCTATATCCAGCAAAGTGCAACTGGATAAGAAATTTGCTTAATCCTTAGGTCCAGGCTCTGCGCTGCCACTCGGATGCCAGAATGCAAGAAACTCACGTTTTTCCATGACCAGATTTAATATGAAATTTATGCAGTGACTGTCCTCAATTCAAGAACTTTACTCTTTAGTATCCCCCTGAGATTTGACAAATTAAATTTGAGAACTGTGGCCTACTGATATCTGGGCAAAGTAAAATTGTTTGTCGGTACGAATAGCCGATTAACTCACTTGAACTATTCTAAAGAAGCATTTTTTAAAGAAGCCTCTTTAATGTTCTATTTGGCCTTTCTTGATTTTTGACTGGTATTTATACTTGATAGTCCACACTTGACTGCCATTTGAGACAGTCCACAGGGAGCACTTGGTGCTCACTTTGGACTATCTCGAATTACTGATAAGAGGAGTCCAATTATTATAACCACCTCCTACTGTTGACGTCGGCAGTGCGTAGCCCATGAAGGAAGTGATGTGTCGTGGGCTGGCTTGGTGGGTATATAAGGTCTGCGATAGGCTGTATGATCAAATATCACTCGGTGTTGCCAAGGGTAAAAGAGGTGATTTATCAGAAGTGCAAAAAGGGATGATTATTGTCTTTTGGGCCAAGGGCAGCAGTATTTCTCAAACAGCGCAGCTTGTCGAGAAATGGCATCATTCTGAATAATAGACGTGAAACTGCAGAGCACCACGTACCATTAATGTGAACGTCGGCTACGAAGGTGCGCGAGGGACAAACGACACTGGAGCGCCTCACCGTGAAAATTAACCAGGGGGCTCCCAGACGTGTGTACATGTGTGCGCTCAGCACGTGTACATATATTACATGATGAGAACGTCCGTACGTGTGTGTGCTCAGCACGTGTACATATATTACATGATGAGAACGTCCGTACATGTGTGTGCTCAGCACGTGTACATATATTACATGATGAGAACGTCCGTACATGTGTGTGCTCAGCACGTGTACATATATTACATGATGAGAACGTCCGTACGTGTGTGTGCTCAGCACGTGTGCATATATTACATGATGAGAATGTCCGTACATGTGTGTGCTCAGCACGTGTACGTATATTGCATGATGAGAACGCCCGTACATGTGTGTGCTCAGCACGTGTACATATATTACATGATGAGAACGTCCGTACGTGTGTGTGCTCAGCACGTGTACATATATTACATGATGAGAATGTCCGTACGTGTGTGCTCAGCACGTGTACATATATTACATGATGAGAACGTCCGTACATGTGTGTGCTCAGCACGTGTACATATATTACATGATGAGAACGTCCGTACATGTGTGTGCTCAGCACGTGTACATATATTACATGATGAGAAAGTCCGTACGTGTGTGCGCTCAGCACCTGTACATATATTACATGATGAGAACGTCCGTACATGTGTGTGCTCAGCACGTGTACATATATTACATGGTCGGGTGTGTTATACATATCTCAGCAATGTTAAAGTTCTCATACTTACTCCGTACACTGGTTCTCTAGCCCGTACCTACTCAAATACTATTTTGTGTCAGAATATCTTCCGGCGTCAGGCACTTACCATCGCTCTCCTCGCTGTGGCTGCACACGGAGTGTGTGGCCATTCATACCGTGTTTGAGCAATAGGAGCCGCATTGAGCTGTACTGAGTTGTACAGTCACTCTCTATGCAGAATTTATTCCACATGGCACTAAACACGATTACGTCGAGTCTGTTATCCTGAACGGGTCCCTCCACCACTGGGCTTCAATTTACAGCCCGGTGAAGAAACCTTTAAGCATTGAGATTAACTAGGATTGTGCCCTGTTGGACTAATACAATGGCACAGTGCTTAATCCCCAATGGGTTATAAGGATACAGTTACAGCCTATAATTCCCAATTGGCATTAGAGGGATACTTTTGACCGTTACCTTAGGCATTTAGTAGTTATTATTACCAACAATCGACATTATTCAACTATGTATTTTTTAACTGAATTTCTAATGCAACAATAGGTGGTCGACACTTGTTAATTTTCGTCAGGATTCACCTATCCAGGATATTTGTAACTTGCCCTACAATGGTTATAGACTTCCAATTATACATATATTGAGTATGCTAATTATAAGACATTAATTGGTCTTCAGTGCTAAGTAGGGGTCATTGACACTCAATATTTAGCATTTAACATTACTCTTTTTAATCACGTTTATTATTAATAAAACTTTTTTATTTTTTACATTCCATTTAACCACACTACTTTCCTACTGTCCCTTCCCTGCTTTTCACTGCCAAATTCAAATAAAATCTATGAAACACCTGTGGGGTAAAAATACTCACTAGGGGTGTCGTTTCCTAAATGGAGTCACTTTTTGGTCCCTCAGGGGCTCTGCAAGTGTGACATGGCCTCCCCAAACCATTGCTGCTCAATTTGAGCTCCAAAAGCCAAATAGCTCTCCTTCCCTTCTAAGCCCTGCCGTGTGTCCAAACAGCCATTTATGACCACATGTGGGGTATTATTTTACTCGGGAGAAACGGCTTTACAAATTTTGTGGTGCTTTTGAGAAAAAATTAGATAAACCTACATTTTCTTTGAAAAACTGTAGATGTTCATTTTCATGGCCTACTTCCAATAATTTCTGCAAAAAATCTGTGGGGTCAAAATGCTCACTATACTCCTAGATAATTTCCTTGAGGTGTGTAGTTTTACAAATGGGGTCACTTTTGGGGCATTTCCACTGTTTTGTCACATGAATAGCCCTTCAAACCCGACATGATGCCTAAAATATATTCTAAGAAAAATAAGACCCCAAGAACCTCTAGGTGCTCCTTTGATTCTGATGCCGGTGCTCCAGTACATTACCACACTAGGGCTACATGTGAGATATTTCCTGAAACTGCAGAATCTGGGCAATAAATATTGAGTTACGTTTCTCTGGTAAAACATTGTGTCACAAAAAAATAACCAATGGATTAAAAATGAATTACTGCAAAAAAACAAATGAAATTTGTAAATTTTACCTCTAGTTTGCTTTAATTCCGGTGAAACGTGTAAAGGGTTAAGAAACTTTCTAAATGCTGTTTTGAATACTTTGAGGGGTGAAGTTTTTAAAGTGGGGTGACTTTTTGGTGTTTTCTAATATATAAAGCCCTAAAAGCCACTTCACAACTGAACTGGCTCCTGTAAAAATAGCCTTTTGAAAATTTCTTTGTAAATTTGAAAATGTGAGAAATTGCTGCTAAACTTCTAAGCCTTGTAACGTCCTAGAAAAAGAAAAGAATGTTCAAAAAAACGATGCAAACAAAGTAGACAAATGGGGGATGTTAATTAGTGACTATTTTGTGCGCTATTACTATCTGTTTTACAAGCAAATACATTTAAAATTTAGAAAGATGCTAATTTTTACTAAATTGGTGTTTTTCACAATGAAATACTAAACGTACCAAGCAAATTTTAACAGTAACAAAGTCCAATGTGTCACGAGAAAACAATCTCAGAATTGCTTGGATAGGTGAAAGCATTCCGGAGTTATTACCACATAAAGTGACACATGTCAGATTTGAAAAATGAGGCTCCGTCAGGAAGGTCAAAAGTGGCCAAAGAGGGAAGGGGTTAATTCAGCTGCGCTGCAATACAACACATAACCTGTTGACAGGTGTGGCACTATTTTAGGAAGAAAGCAGCTATGTTTTTCTAATCGTGTACATCCTTTTAATATCACCCATTTGGAAATCTTTTCCTTATACCCCTCCTCCAATGTGTTATAAAAATTGTAAAACTTCACACAGAACAGTTTTTATTACGGTCTAATTGGTGGGGGTCCTGACAAGTGAATATGTCTGTGCTGTAGGTAGCTGGGGGGCCGCAGTGCTCATACAGGGCTGTGGTCTCTTCATTCTCAGGTGTGGTGGGTCTTTATTTAGCCTGACCTGTTAATTTATATCAATGCCTTAGATCTAACTGATCAGTATACGCTAAATAGTGACTGATATTTACCAACATTGTTTATTTGTATGTGTAAAGGATATGCCAGTCACAGCTTCGGGGGTTAACGCCCATAGATAATCAGTCTGCACCTGCTTCTGTGTCTGTGAGACTGACTCCATCTTCCACCACTCAGGGTGGCAGGCTTAGGAGTGGGAGAACCTATCACAGCCTGACCAGACGGAGCTAGCTCCCGCCCTCTGTCTATTTATACCTGCCTTTCCTGTTCCTCCTTTGCTTGTGATTCTTCTCGTTTGGTTTCCTGGCCCTGCTGCAGCTTCTTGTACTATTGTCCTTGCTTCATATTGACCCTGGCTTGCTGACTACTCTCCTGCTCTGCGTTTGGTACCTCGTTCACAACTGGTTTGACTTGGCTTGTTCTCTACTCTCCTGCTCTGCGTTTGGCACCTCGTACTCTCCTGGTTTGACTCGGCTTGTTCACTTCTCTTGTTGCTCACGGTGTTGCCGTGGGCAACTGCCCCTTTCTCCCCCTAGCTCTGTGTACCCTTGTCTGTTTGTCTGTCGTGCACTTATTGAGCGTAGGGACCGTCGCCCAGTTGTACCCCGTCGCCTAGGGCGGGTCGTTGCAAGTAGGCAGGGACTGAGTGGCGGGTAGATTAGGACTCACTTCTCTGTCTCCACCCCCCCGTCATTACAGTATGCATAAATGTAGGGAGAGCCACACCCACATGGTAGGATACGCCTCTTAGTAGGACATGGCTTTTTGTAGGACACGGCACAATTTGTCTGGATCATCAAAGTGTCCCCGGCAACTATGATGAAGGAGCAGTCAGCCGTTTATCTCATAGACATAACAATGGTGCGGAGCATAAAATAGAATAAAATCCATGTATAACTTGTGCCCCCCCCATGTCTCGGTCCTGTACACATCTCTTATACTCACTTTAATACCTCTATCCCGCAGTCTGGACTGGACAGAGCTTCCATCAAGTCACTGAGGTGAGGACCAGACAGACGGTTAGCACACAGGACAAGTATCTTCAGGGACCGGTTATTCCTTATTCCATATGCCAACTGGATGCAAGAAGTGTCTGGTAGATCATTATTACCCAAACTGTAAGAAGAAGAAGATGAGATGTGGTGTGAAATTTAATGTTGATAAATGTAGAGGAATATACCTTGGCCGCAATAATAGTATGAATTCATATACATTAAATGGAATAAAACTGGGGATAATGGAACAAGAGAAGGACCTGGGTATTCTGGTTACAAATAAGATAAGCGACAGCACTCAATGTCAGGCAGCAGCTACAAGGATTTCAGGGTATATAAAAAGAGATAAAAACCTGTGATACAAATGTAATTTGACTCCTCTATAACTCCCTTGTAAGGCCACATCTTGAATATGGAGTTAAATGTTGGGCTCCATATTGTAAAAAGGATACAGGAGAACTGGAGAGGGCTCAAAGGCGGGCCCACTGGTTCAGCTTGGACAAAGACCCTTTAGAGGTTCTTATTAACATGTATAAATATATGTGTGGCCAATACAAAGAATTAGCACATAATCTGTTCTTTTCAAGGACTCTACAACAGACCAGGGGACATTCATTGCGGTTCTTAACAGTTAGAGCAGTCAAACTATGGAATGCCCGACCCAAAGAGGTAGTGATGGTAGGGACCATGTCAGAATTTAAAATAGGGCTACATGAATATTTACTGATGAATGGCATTGAGGGTTATAACAAATGAAGCAATGAAAAAGTGTAAATGATTGAGAAAGGTTGGACTTGATGGACCGGTGTATTTTCTCAACATACGCTAAATAGTGGCTGAGATTTACCAACATTGTTTATTTGTATGTAAAATCTCAGTGAGAAAGACACGCCCACTTGGTAGGACACGGCTCCTGGTAGGACACGGCTCCTGGTAGGACACGGCCCTTCGTAGGACACGGCCATTAGTAGGGCACGGCCCTTAGTAGGGCACGGCTCCTGGTAGGACACACCCCTGAGCAGTCAAGAGTTTAGCTCAGACATAACAATGGTGCGGAGCATAAAATAGAATAAAATCCATGTACAACTTGGGCCCCCCCATGTCTCGGTCCTGTACACTTCTCTTATACTCACTATAATTCCTCTATCCCGCAGTCTGGACTGGACAGAGCTTCCATCAAGTCACTGAGGTGAGGACCAGACAGACGGTTACTATACAGGTCAAGTTTCTTCAGGGACCGGTTATTCCTTATTCCAGATGCCAACTGGATGCAGGAAGTATCTGGTAGAACATTACTATCCAAACTGTAAGAAGAAGAAGATGAGATGTGATTGATGCGTCCACAGAGCGTTACTATAAAATCTGTAGGTTGTGAATGTGGAGAGAAACAGTCCCTGATGTTAGTAAAACCCATAAATGTCATCACTAGAAGCCACTTTCTGTGTGTGGGAGGTGTCAGGAATGGGGGGACCCTCATCTATCAGGAGAACCCGGGACCCCTGTTCTCCAATCACAGCAGATGTCGGAGATAATTGTGGACATTTCCATTAGGCCTCATTCAGACATACATAATGTGGCCGCATTTTAGCATCCACATTATTACGGCCACAAGACCCAGTCCTAACGCTATTATTGTGACCCAAACTTAGATCATCAAAAGAACCGCGGGGGTCCGGGTAATAATGCCGGCGCCTGTCATCTCCATTATTATATCAGGCGGCAGATTAGGGGACATTCACATTGAACATTCTGGAGCAGTTTTGCTGTTCTTATAGTTGATCTCAGCAGACAGATGTGTAATTGTAGTGAATGTGATTATAAAACCCCCGGTCACACACTGGATAATCTCCTCCTGGTTTCTGTACATGTAGCGCCCCCTGTCTGTCACGGATTTGCTGTGGTTATTCTCTATTCAGAAATAGAAATTAACCCCTTCCCGCTGCAGCTATTTTTCACATTTTTATTTTTGCTTTTTCCACCTCACCTTCCAAAACCCATAACTATTATTTTTCCATAGAGATTGCCGTATGAGGGCTTGTTTTTGTGGGACGTGTTGTAGTTTTTCATGGCACCATTTATTGTACCTTATAATGTACTGGGAAAAAAAACGGATTTGTTCATGGTCTTTTTTGGGTTTAGTTTTTTCAGTATTCACAGTGAAAATAAAAGACATGTTAACGTTATTTTGCCAATGAACACGATTACAGCGATACCAAATGTATAAAGTTTATATTATGTTTATATAATCCCTAAAGTATATACGTAGATACTACCATGTCAAGACTGAAATAACACAATAGCACACCATAGGTATCATACAAAAAAAACACTTTTATTATATTTAATCAAAATATTTAAGAACAATGGCCATCAAGACCTAAAATAAGACACAAATTAAAACCACATGGTGGTGGTGATGGGAGGGACTACAATACACAGAACATCATATTATATCAATAGTATAACAACCTTTTACATGCTTCATCGTTTTAATCCTTCTCACACAATACGTGCTATTCTAACAGGCCAATTTTTGAGGGCAAGAAGGGTATTTGATTCCCATGCATGAGGAGGAAGCACATAAATTGAGAAATCGTTTTCTACAACGAGGTTACCACAAGCGGGACATAGAAAATGAGGTAAGATTGATCACAACTTACAATACACAGTGGGTAGAAATGAGAAAGATTCTGGAAAGATACTGGCCAATCTTACTATCCGATCCCGATTTGAGGAAATACCCACTATACCCCAAATAACGGCCAAAAGAAGTAAAACTTTCGGTGATCATCTTCTTAGGAGTCACTATACTGCTCCCCAACCCAATCAGTACATCTTTGGGTTAAAGGGACCTGAGTGGTGTTCATTCCCCTGTGGTCAGTGTTAAATCTATAGTTTGGTGATCAAAACGAATACATTTTTTGATTCGGACAACCAAAAGTGCTTATATACTATAGGGATTATGTTTGTGCTTTGATATACGCAGATCATTATATATATTTTTTGGCCTGGTTTGGTAAAAGTATTTTTATATTATGTTTAACAACTTTTACAATGGAAAAACGGAAAAATAAAAATTTGTTTTGTGTCGCCATATTCTGAGAGCCAGAACTTTTTTATTGTTCGGGTGACTGAGCAGTATAAGGGATTATTAATTATTGGGTGAGCTGTAGTTTCTATTGGTACCATTTTGGGGTACATAAGACAAATCACTTTTTATTCCACTTTTTGTGGGAGATTAGGTGATTCTGGGGGTTTAAATTTTAGTTTACTGCGTTCACCTATGCACGATATACCGAAATATGAACCAGGGATTGTTGCATTGCTTGCACGATGGGATGTGAGGGGGGCCCACCCCCCTCTTTCTAACGGCTTAGATGCCAAGGTTGCTATTGACTGCGGCATCTAAGTGGTTGAACTAGCGGGATTCCACTCGTTGCAGTGAAGTGTCGGCTGTTTCATACAACGGACACCTGCTTAGTATGGAGTGGGCTCAGTCTGTTAGCCTGCCCCATACTTTCCATTGCCGGCTGCGACATAAGTATACGTCAAATGTCGGCAAAGTGTTAACGGCTATGGGGCAAAACCTTTTTTTTTTTTTTTTTTTAAATGATCTTTGTGATACAAAAATGATTTTCAGATACAAAAATTTTTTATCGTTTTTTTATTAAAAATTCTGAGCCGTTTTCGTTCTGCAGCCTGCATTTTTTTCCAATACATGTCAGGCTGTCGAATGCTATTCACTATGAAATCTGACAGACAGGCTAGTTCTCCAGCGGCTCCTGTGATTTTCTGAACGCTGATTTTACCTGAAGTATGATCAAATCAAAACTTGGGAGGTGGAGCATGTAGGAACGTGACGTAGCTCCGCCCTGCCCCGTTACCTACGAGCCCGGACATGTGATGCCTGGAATTCACACTGGTCTGAGCTACGCATTTGCCTTAACAGGCAGCAGTGGCCCCACGGAGAGAACACCGGCTTGAAGACAGCAAGTGGCTCGGGAACCCTGCGAATCGTCACCGCAACAGTCGTCCCCCCTCCCGGCAGACAACACGCCATTGGGGAAAGGTGGAGGAGAGGAAGTCGCCTAGACGGGGCCGCGTTTTTGATTGCACAGAGCGCAATGAATAAAAGCCAATAAGCTTCTATGAGACCATGCAATAGCTGAAAGGAAAGCATGAATACCGCAGGAACGCATCAAGCAGCAAGTTGGTCAGAGGGTTCCAGTAGCGAAGCTGCCACTCAGACACAGGAATGGGTGAGATCTAAGCTGTATTACAACGATTTGTCTAAAACCATACTTATTAATGCAAAGATTGTTTGTGGAGAAGAGAGTAATATCCGCTTGATATATCTTTGAGCTGACTGCCTATATGATATTAGCTCTATTCTACCTCTTCTTTGCGGAGGATTGAGAAGCGGTTCAGTTGAATATGAGAACACTTAGTTGATCTTCCAGCTGTTTATGTGGCTTTATAGGAATATAACTCACCAGCTCAGATGAAGGTGCCATTTTCTCATGTTGTTATCGCTGCCAAGCCTTGAAATGTTGTGGAATGAATTGTTAGGGCTCTATTTAGCTAGAGCAGTCTATAGGCTATATCCAGCAAAGTGCAACTTGATAAGAAATTTGCTTAATCCTTAGGTCCAGGCTCTGAGCTGCCACTTGGATGCCAGTATGCAAGAAACTCACGTTTTTCCGTGACCAGATTCAATATGAAATTTATGCAGTGACTGTCCTCAATTCAAGAACCTTACCCTTTAGTATCCCCCTGAGATTTGACAAATTAAATGTAAGAACTGTGGCCTACTGATATCTGGGCAAAGTAAAATTGTTTGTCGGTACGAATAGCCGATTAACTCACTTGAACTATTCTAAAGAAGCATTGATCCAGGTTATTGAACTTCAGATGAAGCCTCTTTAATGTTCTATTTGGCCTTTTTTGATTTTTGACTGGTATTTATACTTGATAGTCCACACTTGACTGGCATTTGAGACAGTCCACAGGGAGCACTTGGTGCTCCCTTTGGACTATCTGTAATAACTGATAAGAGGAGTCCCATTATTATGACCACCTCCTACTGTTGACATCGGCAGCCCGTAGCCGATGAAGGAAGTGATGTGTTGTGGGTTGGCTTGGTGGGCATATAAGGTCTGCGATAAGCTGTCTGATCACATATCACTCGGTGTTGCCAAGGGTAAAAGAGGCGATCAGAACTGCAGAAAGGGATGATAATTGGCTTTTGGGCCAAGGCCGACAGTATGTCTCAAACAGCGCAGCTTGTGAACTGTTTGCGTGTTGCTGTGGTGACGGTGTATCGTGAGTGGACAAATGGCACCAATCTGAATAACACGCTGAAACTGCAGAGCATCACGTGCCATTGATGTGAGAGGTGAACGTTGGCTACGAAGGTGCGCGAGGGCCGAATGACACTGGAACACCTCACCGTGAAAATCAACCAGGGGGCTACAAGATGTGTGTCTAAAACAGTTCAGTGAATCCTACTGCGTATGGGGCTCCGAAGCAGACAGATGGTCACTGCTCCTATGCTAACAAAGGTACATTAGTAAAAAAAAAGGCTTCCATTTTCATGGCAGTATCGGATTTGGACCACCGATGATTGGCAAAGCGTTGTCTTCTCCTACGAGTCACGTTTTCAACTTGAGTCACGGATGGACGTTGGCGTGTCAGGTGAGAAACAGAGAACAAACACCCTGCAACCATCGCTGGAAGAACACAAGCTAGTGGCGGCAGCGTTATGGTTCGGGGAATTTTTTTCATGCCATTTTCTGTGGAAGGCGCTCCGAACCGTGATGAATCTATCGTTGCAGATCACACAACCCATACATGCTGATTGTCTTCTCTGGGGCAGATGGAATCTTCCAGAAAGACGATGCGACATGTCACACGGACAGAAATGTCTGACAGAGGTTGGAACAGCACGACCAAGACTTCCAAGTACTTCCCTGGCCCCCTATATCGCCAGACTTGAACCCAATTGAGCATCTGTGGGACCACCTCGATAGTCTTGTTCGCTCAATGGAGCCTCCCCTATGCACCTCCCATATTCTTCAGAAGTCTGGGCTTTGGGGTAGTGTGGCAAGATGGAAGCCTTTTCTAACAAAGAAAAACATCCAAGCTCGGCTATGTTTTGCAAAGACCTACAACAAGTCTGCCAAAAGCATATGGGAAAATGTGTTCTGGTCTGATGAGACCATGGTTGAACTTTTTGGCCATAATTCCAAAAGATATGTTTGGCACAAAGCCAACACTGCAGATCATCAAAAGAACACCATACCCACAGTGAAGCACGGTGGAGGCGGCGTTACGGAGCACGGTGGAGGCGGCGTTACGGAGCACGGTGGAGGCAGCATTACGGAGCACGGTGGAGGCAGCATTACGGAGCACGGTGGAGGCAGCATTATGGAGCACCGTGGAGGCAGCATTATGCTTTGGGGTTGTTTTTCTGCAGCTGGAGCTGGGGTTTGGTCAAGGTGGAGGGAATTATGAACAGGTCCAAATATCAGTCAATATTGGCACAGAACCTGCAGGCCTCTGCTAAAAAGATGGAGAAATTTCTTCTTTCAGCACGAAAACGACCCAAAGCAACGACTCCAAATCAACAAAAGAATGGCTTCACCAGAAAAAGATCTACGTTTTGGAAGGGCTCAGCCATAAGTCTATGTATATACTCTTTAGACTTAGGATCCAAAAGCGCCAAGGTAAAACAGTATATAAAAAAATACTTAATTATACAGAGTCTTGGTATTTATTTTTAAGTTGGTTTATCAAAAAACATGAAAATTGAGACTAAAATCAAATACCGACCATATGGCTAAAAATAAAGGCTATATTTCCCAGCCCTAAATAGTGGAATAGTAATAATAATAGTGTTAGATGACATTTCATGACATAGAGAGGAGACGAGACAGTCAGACATTAGTCGAGACGTCACATATAAAGGAGCAGTCAGCAGTTTATCTCATAGACATAACAATGGTGCGGAGCACAAAATAGTATAAAATCCATGTATAACTTGTGCCCCCCCCCCCCACATGTCTCGGTCCTGTACACATCTCTTATACTCACCGTAATTCCTCTATCCCGCAGTCTGGACTGGACAGAGCTTCCATCAAGTCACTGAGGTGAGGACCAGATAGACGGTTATCAGACAGGTCAAGTATCTTCAGGGACCGGTTATTCCTTATTCCAGATGCCAACTGGATGCAGGAAGTGTCTAGTAGATCATTACCACCCAAACTGTAAGAGGAAGAAGATGAGATGAGGGTGACGCGTCCACAGAGCGTTACTATAAAATCTGTAGGTTGTGAATGTGGAGAGAAAATGTCCCTGATGTTAGTAAGATCCATAAGTGTCATCACTAGACAATGTCCTACACCTCTTGTGTGTGGTGGGTGTCAGGAATGCCGGCAGCTATATGATGATATATCATATATATGAAAAAGTATCCACAGGGATGCTCTCAGTGGCGTAACTACCGCGGTAGCAGCAGTAGCGGCTGCTACGGGGCCCGGGGCTTGAGGGGGCCCGGTGGCGCCGCTAGCAGCCGTTATGGCTACTACAGCGGTAGCGTCGCTACTGTGGGGCCCGCGACGCCGAGCCTTACACAGGCCATCTCATGCCTGTAGGTGTCGCTAGCACCGGAGGGGGCCCCAGTGCTAGCGGCAGCCAAATACATGTATTAGCACTGAATGGCCGGGCATGTTCCGTGCCTGACCATCCAGTGCCTTACAATGACACTGATTGGCTAGCGGCGCGATGACATCATCGCGCCGCTTCCATGCTTGGAAGGTGCTGATTGGCGGGGCAAGTCATTCTGCCCCGCCAATCAGCGTCATTGGAGGACGCTCGTTCAACTCCTGCAGACATGCTCAGAAGAGAGCATGTCTGCATCGCCAGTGAACAGCGTGGGAACCGGAGAATGTGAGTATGTCAAGTTTTTGTTTTTTTTCCCTCATAAAAATGTGAATGGCATTGTCTATAGTGGGGGGGGGGTCATCTTTATGTGGGCTATTATATATAGGGGGTCTATATGTGGGGCAGTAGCTACAGGGGGGTCTATATGTGGGGCAGTAGCTACAGGGGGGGTCTATATGTGGGGGTGTGGGCCATTATATACAGGGGGCTCTATATGTGGGCCATTATATACAGGGGGGTCTATATGTGGGGGTGTGGGCCACTATATACAGGGGGCTCTATATGTGGGCCATTATATACAGGGGGCTCTATATGTGGGCCACTATATACAGGGGGGGTCCATATGTGGGCCACTATATACAGGGGGGTCTATATGTGGGCCACTATATACAGGGGGGTCTATATGTGGGACACTATATACAGGGGTGGGTTACCTGTGGGGCACTAGCAACAGGGTGGCTATATGTAGTGCACAGTCTACAGGGGTGGGCTATATGTGGGACACTATATACAGGGGGAGCTATATGTGAGACACTATATACAGAGGTGGGCTATACGTGGAGCACTAACTATAGGGGAAGATATATGTAGGGCAGCACGGTGGCTCAGTGGTTAGCACTATTGCCTTGCAGCTCTGGAGTCCATATGTGGGCACTATCTACAGGGGCTTCTATGTAGGTCACTATCTACAGGGGACATGTTGTGTGTTTGTGACAGTTATATTTAGATGTGTTGAGAATTTTAACTTCGTTTTATAGGTGCAGAAATGTTTTAAAAGTGAGAAGCTGAAGACATCTAAACGGAAAACTGCAGAAATGGGTCATGGCCGGGAGAAATCCATCATAGATGTCTGAACCGGAGGGAGAAGAAAAGAACTAGAATCTGAGACGTCACCGGTGAGTCACTTAATGTAAATGTTTATTCTGCCTCTAATCAGTAATGTAGTCACTGTATGATCTGCAGCGAGATGATGGTGATAGGATTTTTTTTGTGAAACCGCATCTCCCAGCATATCCTTACCATTGTTCCGGCCATGCTGGGAGCTGTAGTTTTACGCCGTACAAACTTATACGCAGTGGCGTAACTACCGCTATAGCAGCCGTAGCGACTTCTACAGGGCCTGCAGCATGAGGGGGCCCGTGCCACCCGCCGGCACGGCCCCCTCCCATGGCCGCAGGCTCCGCTAGCAGCCGCTATGGCTGCTACAGCGCGACGCCACTGAAGGGGTTGTTCCTACATAAGACATGTATCCCCTATCCACAGGATAGGGGATACATGTGTGATCGCTGGCAGCGATGAGGAGAACGGGGGACCGAAAGTCCCCCCTAAGTTCTCCATGACAAACCTCGGACTTCCGGGGTCTGTGTCGGCAGCTCCGTAGAAATGAATGGAGCGCCGGTCGCGCTTGTGCGCATGCGTGACCAGCGCTCCTTTCATTTTTATTGAACTGCGCAGACGCCGGAAGTCCGAGGTTAGTCATGGAGAACTTCGGGGGACTTTCGGTCCCCCGTTCTCCTTATCGCTGCCAGTGATCACACATGTATCCCCTATCCTGTGGATAGGGGATGCATGTCTTTTGTAGGACAAACTATAGGACGTTTTTTTTTGTGGGGGGGGGGGCTATATAGCGTTATCTACAGGGGGGCTGTATGGCGTTATCTACAGGGGGGCTGTATGGCGTTATCTACAGGGGGGCTGTATGGCGTTATCTACAGAGGGAGTCTGTATGGCGTTATCTACAGGGGGGCTGTATGGCGTTATCTGCAGGGGCTGTGTATGGTGCTATCTATAGGGGGGCGCTGTGTGGTGGAATCTATAGGGAGGCACTATCTACAAGGGGGGGGGGTTGTGTGATACCCAGCAGAGGGGGGGCCCCAGTCAAAAGTTTGCTATGGGGCCCAGTCTTTCCTAGTTACGCCCCTGGATGCTCTTGTGTTGTTACATCAGGTGTGCACCACCAAAATATAGTCTATGTATGAGGGGAAGGGATGAAGATGGGGAATTGCGATGTAACAAAAACAAAAAATAAACTTTTATTATTATTAAAAAAGATGCTTCTGCATACTTAATATGATATTAAAATATAACACTTACTCGGTGTGTAAATTGTTAGCTCGGCTGTGCTCAGTATATTATACCAGCGGGACACAGGGTGAGCAGTCCCTGCAACACCCGATATGTTAAATAAACCCCACCTGGTTGGTTTTATTCTATTTTATTTGAAAACCACCAAATGGGATTGAGGGATAATGTCCAACTTATTTTAAATTCTACACATCCTTAGTATTATACAGTAGTTGTGAACAAGGCAGTATATATAATTGGCTCAAATATGAGTGAACCAAGGTGTAAATCGGACTTGTATCACTAAGGCCTCGTTTAGACGAGCGTGATATACGTGCGTGCGACGCGCGTGCTTCTCACGCGTGTCGTACGCACCTATATTAGTCTATGGGGCAGTGCAGACAGTCCGTGAGTTTTGCTCAGCGTGAGTTCGCTGAAAAAAACTCACGACATGTCCTATCTTTGTGCGCTGTTCGCGCATCACGCACCCATTGAAGTCAATGGGTGCGTGAAAACCATGCATGCCGCACGGAAGCGAACTGCGTGATTTGCGCAACAGCTGTCAAACTCTGAATGTAAACAGAAAAGCACCACGTGCTTTTCTGTTTACAAACATAAAAACAGAGTGTCATTATGATGGCGGCTGCGCGAAAATCACGCAGCCGCGCATCATACAGGGCTGACACACGGAGCTGGTAAGTGCCTTTTGCGCACGCAAAACGCAGCGTTTTTTGCGTGCGCAAAACGCACACGCTCGTGTAAACCAGGCCTGACTGTGTGACTTGTCAGTTATTTACTGTAGGGAGTAGTAGCAACATGTGAAGCTCTCTCCCTAGCGGTGATCATCAGTTACCAGGCAGAGTGAGGATGGAGAGGTTAGACGTTGGAGAAAGAGGGAGAGAAATGTTGAGATTTTCCAGAAACTATGAACGTTTCTAGAAAACTTGTGTAATATCAGAGTCACATAGTGAGCACGTCCGAATAATACAGGGGTCTGGGAAGTGCTGCCTGGTTCTTTAGGACCGGTAACAATCATCCTGGCAATGAGATAATAAATCCTCTGTTCACAATTGTGTTCACTCTTTTTGTCCAGTTTCTGTTGCTTATTGAAGGTCAGAATAGCGCAGCGGTATGTGATGGTGACGCGGCCGCAGCTGGACCCCCTATTGTGCAATGTGCGGATGTCGCTGCAGTGTTTACAGGAGGATATGTTTTTAGAAGATGTATTGATAAAGTTCTTTTATTCTTCATAAATGAGAGATTAAAAGAAAAAAAAAGATTTAATGCACAGATACGGTGCCAGAACATATTTTCGAAAGTTTGTTTGTTTGAAGCCCGATTTGTCATTGGTTTAAAATCAGGGAATAGCTATTTTTGATTAGACATTGAACAAAGTTTGCCTCCTTTGCTTGCTCCAGAGTCGGCACTGGAAAGAACCTCTACATCTTGGCATACAGTCCTAAATCAACACCATATAAATCGTATAATATAATATAAACAAAAATGTTATTTATTAGTTGTCACTTTCTACTTTTTACTGTATTCTTACTTTTACTTCTCTATGGAGGCTGCCATTTTTTATCCATCTCTGTGTGTGTCGATTAACGACACATACAGAGATGGAATACGGCACATACAACCCCACAGAGAATGCGAACGGGAGCCGTTCCATTCTCAGAAGCGTACGCCGTCTGTGTGGGAACGGCGCATGCGCTGCTCCCACACAGACCAAAACGAAGCTCGTTCGCAGAGCGAAATCCGGCGCCATTTTCATGTGGACCGGAAGTCGCTGCCAGACAGTAAGATGACGACTTCCGGCCGCGGATTCCGGCCATATGTTCAGGCGCAAGGAATAGGAGCGTAGACCAGCGGAGGCGGCGGCAGGAGCATGTAATTTATGTTCATGTATGTGATGTGTGTATTATGTTCGTGTTATACTGTCTGCTGAGCCCTGTATCTAATCCTCCTACACTGTGCAGTCGCTCAGAAAATGGCGGCACACCGTGTAGGAGGTTTGAAGATTCAACCCCTCCTTCTCCTGGCACTAGCCAGAAGAAGGGAGGGGGGATTGTGTGAGGACAATAGAGCGAGTCTGTCCACCCCAAATTTGCAGCATAAATCAATGAGGTTGCTTTACCACAGTGACCATGCAGAATCTAATTGTAAAGGATCTGCCAGGCACAACTTCTGTGTCAACGGCCATAGGTAATCAGTCTGCACCTGCTTCTATGTCTGCGAGACCGACTCCATCTTCCACCACTCAGGATGGCAGGCTTAGGAGTGGGAGAGCCTATCACAGCCTGGCCAGACGGAGCTAGCTCCCGCCCTCTGTCTATTTATACCTGCCTTTCCTGTTCCTCCTTGCTTGTGATTCTTCTCGTTTGGTTTCCTGGCCCTGCTGCAGCTTCTTGAACTATTTGACCCTGCTTCATATTGACCCTGGCTTACTGACTACTCTCCTGCTCTGCGTTTGGTACCTCGTACACTCCTGGTTTGACTGGTTTGACTCGGCTTGTTCACTACTCTCCTGCTCTGCGTTTGGTACCTCGTACACTCCTGGTTTGACTCGGCTCGTTCACCACTCTTGTTGCTCACGGTGTTTCCGTGGGCAACTGCCCCTTTTCCCTTAGCTTCTGTGTACCCTTGTCTGTTTGTCTGTCGTGCACTTATTGAGCGTAGGGACCGTCGCCCAGTTGTACCCCGTCGCCTAGGGCGGGTCGTTGAAAGTAGGCAGGGACTGAGTGGCGGGTAGATTAGGGCTCACTTGTCTGTTTCCCTACCCCCATCATTACACTAATCTATAATATTTCCTGACTTGTGAAAAAATTAAAACAATGTGTAATCACTCAAACACTAATTGTTTAACTGAAAAGGTGGGACTAAAAAAAAAAAAGTTTCAATTAATAAAATAAAACACAATCGCCCTTTTTCCCCTTATCAAGTCCTTTATTGTTTAAAAAAGAAAAAAAAACAGAATTTCAGTTTTTTGGTCACTTTGCCCTACAAAAATTTGAATAAAAAGTGACCAAAAAGTTACCTATAAAAACTATAGCTTGTCTCGCAAAAAACAAGCCCTTATACAGCTCCGACGAAAAAGTTATGGCGACAGTAAAAAAAGACATTCTTTTTACAAAAGTATTTTTATTGTGCAAAAAGTTGCTAGAAATTTTTGTAATGCCAGAATTGTACTGACTCGCAGAATAAAAATAGCATGTAATTTATAACGCATGGTGAAGGGTGTATAAAGAAAAAAAACTAAAAAAAACTTTGCCAGAATTGCTGTTTTTTTGTCACCTTGCATTAAAAAAAATAGGATTAAAAGTGATCAGAAAGTCACATGTACCCCAAAATGGTACCAATAATAACGGTAGCTCATCCCGCAAAAAAAACAGCCCTCATACCACTAAGTCTATGAAAAAATAAAATTAGTTATGGCTTCCATGTCAGGAAATAATAAAAAATATGCAGCTGTGCAGGTCCGAGGGGAACATTTCTCCGTTTCAAAACAGGATTTATCAAGGCCCTAAAATTAAGGAACCAGGAAGGGGAGGGCCCAAACATATCTGCTGGAAGCGAGGTCGCCCGTATTGTCAGGGTACCTTTCCCTGTTATTTCACACCGAATAACCACCTCTGTAGATTTGAAACTGAGGGCATGCGTGGAAGAAATACACCAGACAGATAAGTGTTGGTAAAGATCCTCCCTCAGTGAAGTAGGAAGTACAACTGAACTTTATTACACAAAAAGTTAAAAATTTTCTATGTAGAAAGGTGGGGCGTGCTTAAGCCCCATTGGTTCTATTCAGTTGTGACGTTCATCTGCACACTCCTCTTGCATTCCAGGGGCGGTGTCTTCTATGGGCGTTGTCTCAGATGCAGGTGCCATCTTGTTGCATAGATTCTTTGTGAAATATACTGATATTTAGCTTACATAAGCTAAATATGTTTTTGCAAGCAATATACAGGGTAATGATCTCTGACAGTATTATAGCAGGAAGGGGAGGACCCAAACATATCTGCTGGAAGCGAGCGCGCCCGAATTATACCAGCACAACACTTTCCCAGCAAATTCCCCAATCTGCAAAGGTGCAGAGTGTGGACCAAAAGGGGGATAAGAAAGGACGTCATATATCAGTGCGACACCGGCCTGTGCAGAAACACAGCGTAACACACATCTATGGATTATTATTTTTTTTTTACCCCATTATTATACCACCTGACTATGCCCTGATGTACCCTGCCCAGCTTACATGTACCCCCACAAAATGGAAAATACCAGCAATACTCAAACAAAAGTACTACAAAGCGCTAAATCCACCCTCCAAAACCCAAAAGGCGCTCCCTCCTCTCTAAACCTTACAGCGTGGGGGCGTGGCCTAACAGCAGATGTAAGCAGACGTGTGTGGCTGGAGCTCCCGCTGTGCCCATCCTGATAATCAAGTTTATCCCCTACTTACCTGGGTAATACTTACCGACCTGGGTGCTCTGAAGCTGGAGGAGACTGTACCGATCAGCTTGGCTGCGATGACCCACTCAAAGAAGCAAAAAACGCAGCCGGCGAGCCAGGGGCCTAGAATCCAAGATGGCGCTGAGGAGAAAGACTGCCGGAGCAGATACATGCGCTCTGAAGCAGCAGACCGCCTGGAAAGATTTGCACGAACACCCCGTGCGAGCAGCTCAGCAGCAAGCAGGACACCTGTGGCTAGCAGTGGAAAGACGGGCAGCCCGGCTTATGGCTCACGGTACTCTGTGCTGGAGGAGGACATGGTGAGTGAAGAGGAGGAAGAGCTGGGTAGTCAGCGGTGGAAAATGCATAACGATGGGGGCAGAATGCACCACAGAAAGGATAAGGTGCAGGAGCGTCCCTCACAGACATACTTGCTGCAGTGACGCAGAACTCTTCGATTCTCTCCATGCTGACTGTTCAGGTGGGAGGCCTGAAGGAAGATATCTTGCTTTTGAGGAATGATTTGCAGAAAGTGGCAGAACGTACAACAGTTATTGAGGGGAGAGTGTCTGAGGTTGAAGATGTTCTTCCTGAACTCCGGCGAGATGTACAATCACATTCACTGGCGATGATAGCCCTTCAGGCTAAGGCAGATGATTTAGAGAATCGGCTACGCAGAAATAACGTGCGCTTGGTTGGAGTGCCGGAAAAAGTGGAGGGCACTAACTCAGATGAGTTTTTTGAAAAATGGCTGCTGTAACAGTTTGGCTGAGAGGAATTGTCTCCTCTATTTGCTGTCGAGAAGGCGCACAGAGTACCTACCAGACCGGGACCGCCGGGGAGACCCCCGAGACCGGTATTCGTGAAGCTGCTGCATTATAAGGACAGAGATCGGATACTGCGTAAGGCCAGGGAGCGGCAAGATATTTCCATTAATGGCGCTAGAGTGTCCTTTTTCCGGGATTTCTCTGCGGAGGTGCAGAAAAAGCGGTTGCAATACTGGGACATTAAAAATTACGAGCCCTGAACATTTAATATTCTATGATGTATCTGGCTAAATTGCGGGTGGTTGCGTGTGGGACTGCTTCCTTTTTTGAGACACCCAGGGAGGCTGCCAGGACTGCAACGAGAGTCGACTGCAGAGACCTGCTGGAGTGGAGGACGCGTGAAAGCCTGCTTCGGCGGTGAAGTTCGGAGGCCCTGTTGCCTTTTGCGGGACTGTAGCACTCTATATTAGGTTCTGTTGTCATGTATGCGAGCACCCTTACATCGAGCTCCGCAGGGTGATAGCCTTTACACAGCTATCGTACTTGATTTAAATGGTATCATGAGATAATTACTGGGTAACAAATGTCACTGTAATATCTGTTGATCGGGTGGGATTGTTTATTACCTATGCATAGCAGCGGGAGCCACCACTTGCTGGGAGTGGTAAGCACATTTCAGGTTAGATGTGCCTTTATGGCATGCAATATGTTCACACTTAGGTGTGCTTCTGTTGGATAGGAGGGACAGTATATGTCGCTCTGACCCTTTTCGGTGGGGAGGTTTTGTTGTGGGGGGCGGGGGTGCACGGCTCAGTATCTCGGCCGAAGTAGCTTGGCCCAGTGGCAGACTTCTTTATGCTACGATACCCGATGGGGTAGGTTAAATGTTTATCCTGGAATGTCCGGGGAATAAGGGAACCTAGGAAACGCCAGGCGATTTTTGAATGTGTCAAGCAACAAAACGCCCTGATTGTGGTGTTACAAGATACGCATTTGACTAGGGATTCGGTGTCCTTATTGCATAGAGTCTGGATCGCACATGGGTTTCACTCCTTCCATACGACTTATTCTAGGGGGGGTGAGTCTACTGATACATAGGAGTCTTCCTTTTGTTTGTCACTCTTCTTTCTCTGATGGGGAAGGGAGGTATGTGGGAGTACACTGCACCATATATCATTGGGAATTTATTTTAGTGGTACTGTACATCCCTCCTCCTTATTCTAGCACTGTACTTAAAAAAGTTCTGGAAAAACTTTCAATGTTGCCTGAGGTACCGTTACTCCTGATGGGGACTTTAACTCGCTGATGCATGAGGGGCTGGATAGATTTCATAGGGGTGGGGGGAGGGACGACAAGGGGTGGATATGACAGCATTTGGGAGGTTAATTGTGAAAATGGGATTACGGGATATTTGGAGAGATAAACACCCGGGGTGCGCCAATACTCGTGTGCATCGTCCACGTTCCAGTTACTTTCTCGTATCGATTTGATCGTATGTTCGGCATCGGCAGTGTATTATGTTGCACAAATAGAATATTTACAGAGGGCGTTATCAGACCACTCTCCTGTGGCGGTAACGTTGGAAGTGGGTGAACGGCCTATCAGGCGTTTTGGAAACTGGAAGCTGAATGCGTTCTGGTTTAAATTGATGGATGGCAAGGAGATACAAGATCTGATAAGGGAATTTTTTACTTTCAATGTTGATTCGGTGCCTCAGGGGGTTTTATGGGACGCCATGAAGGCATGGCTCAGAGGAGTGTTCATTCAGAATATTGAGCGGATCAAAACCAGGTCTCGGCAATTGGGGGACAGTCTGATGGAACAGGTGACAGAAACAGAAGGAAGACACGTGGAAGAGGGTTCAGAGGACACACTTAGACACTGGGTTGAGGCTCAGACGCTGTTAAAAAATCACCAACTGGCGACGGCTGATAATAAACGACTATTTCTTAAGGAGAAATATTATGAAGGGGAGACTGCTGGGAGGTTGCTCGTTAGGATGGCACAGCCACAAGGGGGTAATAACTTCATTCATGGCCATAGGGGGGAGGGTGGAGATGGACACGGGGCAAATTTTACAAGTGTTTAAACGGTTTTATACTGACCTTTATACCTCAAGAGCGCATTACACTACACAGCAGCTGGAGGATTATCTGGGACACATTCACTTGTCTACTCTGGGTTCTGAGGCCAGAGACCGTTTGGAGGCACCTATTTCCCTGGAGGAATTGGAAAGGGCGATAAGGGATATGGCAAATGAGAAAGCTCCAGGTCCAGATGGTTTGCCTGGGGAAATTTATAAGGAATATGGGAAGGAATTGGCTCCGCAATTCTTAAACACTCTGATAGATAGTTTTCGAAGAGGCAAATTACCGGATTCCCTATATGAAGCAACGATAGTGGTATTACCTAAGGAGGGGAAAGATAGCCAATTACCGGAATCCTACAGACCGATATCTTTGCTTACATCAGATATTAAGATACTGGCGAAGGTTTTAGCGCTACGGCTAAATAAGGTGGTACAGCAGGTTGTGCACAACGACCAATCGGGGTTTATGCCATCCAAATCAACGGCTGTAAATCTTAGGCGGTTATTCCTCAATCTTCAGACAGTACCGGACGTCCCTGTGGGGAGAGCTGTGCTAACATTAGATGCTGCTAAAGCGTTTGATTGTGTAGAATGGGGGTATCTATGGAAGGTTCTGGGTAAGATGGGATTTGGCCCTAATTTTGTGAAATAGGTGCAGTTGCTATACGTGGCTCCTACGGCCCAAATACGGGTGAATGGAGCACTATCTGGAAAGTTCCCGTTGGCTAGGGGAACACGCCAAGGATGCCCACTGTCACCATTACTGTTTGCTCTGGCGGTGGAACCACTGGCCTGTCTCATATGACAGGATGAACGCATACGGGGTTTGAAATAAGGGGAAATGGAGGAAAAAAATCTCTCTATATGCGGACGATATTTTGATATACCTGACAGACACTGAGAACACTCTGGCGTTGGTACTGGACACGATCAATAGATTTGGCGTATTTTCAGGTTTAAATATTAACTGGAAGCTAAGGTGGAGACCTGGAATAGACTCCCTCTCTCTGCTCTGGGGATGACCAACTTAATCAAGATGATTCTTATGCCCCAGGTGCTGTACATTCTCCATAATTCCCTGGTATGGATACCCAAACACTGGTTTAGACGACTGCATAATCTCTTTCGAGATCTGGTATGGAAAAAGGGGGTGCCTAGAATAAAATTGGAGAAATTACAATTGCCAAAAGATGAAGGGGGTGTTGCTTTGCCGAATGCCTGGAAATACTACTTGGCTGCTCAGAGCCAACATTTTAAAGGGTGGGAGGATCTAGTGCACGCTTATTATCGTATATAGTGGGGAGGGCTTAATCCGCTGGAGGGGCTGGAAGCGCATATCTACAAGAGATTAGCACGTACTAAACCAACATTGAGCAGAATACAGACGCAAGTCTTATGAGGGATCATTTGCAGTTACATTAGAAGCGAGGGAGGAAATGTTGAGACCTGTTAATGAAACTGTTTTTGTACCAAGTGTCACGGTTAGAGATGCTGATGAGGGGCTGTGCAGGGGTTAAGAGGGGGGGGGGTGTGTGTGTGTGTAATGTTGTGTTTTTTCTGTCATGCTGGACATGTTGTATACGATGCTACTACTGATGTTATCTGACTGTCATTGTATTATTGTTCTTGTTAATAAACATTGGATTGATTTAAAAAAAACAAAACCCTACAGCGTGCCGAAACAGCAGTTTACTTACACATATATGGCATCGGCCATACCCAGGAGAACCCTTTTAACAATTTTGTGGGCGTGTCTCCAATGGCATAAGCTGGGCACCACATATTTAAACTGAAATGGCATATCTAGGGAAAAATTGAAATTTTTACTTTACAACATCCACAGCGCATTCATTTATTGAGAAGGCCTGTGGGGTGAAAATGCTCACTACACCCCTTAATAAATGCTTTGACGGGTGTAGTTGCCAAAATGGGGTCATTTCTCAGGGGTTTATTTTATTATTTCACATCAGAGCTTCTGCAATTGTGAACCAATACTTTATATGTCGCCAAATTAGGCCTCAATTTCACATGGTACTCTTTCACTCCTGAGCCTGGTCAAATGTCCAGGCAAAAGATTAGGGTCACATATAGGGTGTTTCTAAAACCAGGAAACACTGCATAATAATTACAGAGCTGTCTTTTCATGGTGGTACAAGCTGGGCACAACATATTGGCAAAATTGCCATTTTCACTCTGCAACATCAAGTGCACACTAATTTCTGGAAAACACCTTTGGGGTTAACATGCGCACTACACCCCTAGGTGAACACCTTGAAGGATGTCGTTTCCAAAACGGGGTCACTTCTTGGAGGTTTCCACTGTTTTGGTCCCACAGGGGCTTTGCAAATGTGACTTAGCGCCCAGAAACCAATCCAGCAAAATCTGCACTCCAAAAGCCAAATGGCGCTCCTTCCCTTCTGAGCCGTGCCGTGCGCCCAAACAGCAGTTTATGACCACACATGGGGTATTGCCGTACTCTGGAGAAATTGCTTTACAAATGTTGAGGTGCTTTTTCTCCTTTGTTTGTTAAGAAAATGAAAAATTTTGAGCTGACGCTACAAAAAGTACATTTTTACTTTCACTGCCCAATTCTAATAAAATCTATGAAACCCCCTCTTGAGTTGTAGCCAAAAATAGGGAGGGGTGATATGGTCGCTAATAGAGCGCGTTCCTCCCGCATGTGTAACGTCTATGGCCACGGGCCGTCGATTGGTCGTTAACCCGACGGCCGTGGCCATGGACAGCTTACCTGCCTGCAGCGTCGTCCCCCAGTCAGGCGCCGGCACTCTCTTCCGGATTCCGAGTGTCTCCGGCGGGTGCGCGCGCCCGCGTGTGCACGGCCTCAAAGGGCCAGTGCGCGCGTTTTTGTAAAAAACTGTAATCTGGCCCAGGATGCCCTGGGCTATAAAAAGGGCTCTGCCCTCTTGCCCTTTGCCAGAGCGTTGTTAGTTTTCCCGTTGTTCGTCTTGCTTATGGTCTCCCAGTGTCTTCCAGCCTCCCAGTGTACCTTGCTCCTGTATTCTGTATCCCGTATCCTGTTTCCGTGCTACCTCGTGCTATTGCCGTGCTGTGCTACCTACCGTGCTGTGCTACAGTCTACGCTACCCTGCTACGCCTCACCGAACGACTTCCCACCGCCTGGTTCTGGACGTGTCCGCCTCGCCACTGCCTACGATTGCCTCAGGTACTCTCGCTGAACCATTGAACTGTGTGCTTTCCGTTTTGGCCAGCTGCCATCCCCGCTACGCGGTACGGCCCAGTGGGTTCACACCCCGCACCGTGACAGCATGTACAGCAGCTGAGAGTCAGGTTGCTTTGCCTCATTCCCTTTGCTGTAATTATGGGAGGTGCTCCCTCTGGAGGCCAACATATGAAAACATGTCAAATTATTATTTCATTTTTAATACTTCCCACCTTGTGAAAGGAAAAAAAAACTCCACAAAAATTAAAATATTATAAATAAGTAACTTAAAATAAAAAAATGATATTAAATGTGCATATTTTACCTCAGATTCTGCAGGTTATGTAACACTGGTGCAAGTCTTTCTAATCCTTCAGTCTGTAAGGAACATCCACGTAGATTGAGTTCTTCTATATTTGTGCAGGTTCCCAGAATAAATGCTAACACTGCGCAGTCTAGAGCCGACATGTAAACATTAGAAAGGTCCAAACGTGTGTGTGATTTCAATGATTCCTGCACTAGAGCCTTATTCCGGGTTTCATACAGATAGAAGAATGTCCTGAGAAGCCGTCGCTTCTTGTCTTCACTTTCCACCAGACTCTGTTCTTCTAGAATGAAGTTCTTCAGCCAAGTGATAACATCTCTGGAAGCCTGAGCTGCTTGTTTCTCCAGGTATCCAGCTAGTATTGATCTGGTGGAGCCGTCTGATAGACCACACAGGAAGCGGAGGAATATTTCACCACGTCCATCAGAATAGGATTTGGCTTCTTTCAGTGATTTCTGTAACTTCTCAGGAGAATAATCAGTATAATGCACCAAGGCAGAGAAGAACTCCTGAACAGTGAGATGTAAGAAGGAATAGGTCACCGGTTCCTCCGATTCCATAAGAAAACTTGATAAAAGCTTTGACTTATTGTCCACATCGAAAGAATCCAGATCTCGTTCATCAAAAATAATCATGTGATTCATTACTCCATGTTCTGCCAGCCATCCGATGGACTGCAGGATCTTCTGAGCGTCACTTTTGTGCAGGCTGTGATTGGACAAAATGTTGGCGACAAATATCGCAAAAAGCTGAGTCACGGTTTTGGGTAATAATGACACCTGATCACTACTTGTTAGTTGGAAGCTCTTGGATAATACTGTACAGATGATCCAGCAGTAGGACGGGAGGTAACAGAACGTGTACAATGTGTCGTGCCGCTTCACATAATTAAAAGCCCTTTCTGACACTTCTTGGTTGGGAAAGAAATTTTCGAAGTACATCCGTCGTTCTTCTGGAAAAAATCCAGTGATTTCTACTATTTGCTGGAAAACTTCACAATTAATTGATGCCAGTTTGGTCGGGCGACTGGTCATGAGAACAGAACAACCATTAAGAAGAGACTTTCTCACCAAACTAACGACAATCTGACCGCAATGTTCCGGCTGTTTAGGATTAGAGCACAAGTGACGGGATGTGAAATCCACTTTATGAACGGTTTCATCTAAACCATCGAATATAAAGAGAAGTTTCCCTGGATCTTGTAAGATGTTCCTGAGTTGCGCCCGCAGATATGGGTATTGATGAAGGATCATGGTCTCCAGACTAACCTTATCCAGTCTGTTCAGCTCCCGGAATTTGAAGAAAAAGACAAAAGAGAATCTTTGATAGAGAACCCCCTTCACCCAGTCACAGACAAACTTCTGCATCAGTGTGGTCTTCCCTACACCTGGCACTCCGCTCACCATTACCATTTGTGGCACGAGTCCAGATCGGTGGCACCAACGGAACATCTTGTTGGGGTAAATGCGTTGTAATTCATTTTGTTTTTTCATTAAATATTCCTCATGTTTTACGCCGGTCCTTATGAGCTCATTCTCAGAGCGTTCTCTAAAGTGATCAGTGGAGACAATGATGAGGTTCACATAACGGGTACAGAATGGAAAACGTTCCTCTCCCAGGTTACTTCCTGGAGGTTTGTTCTCTAGAAGATTCTCAGTTTTTTCATATAAATGTTTCTTGTGACAGTTCTGGACGTCTGTGGTAAAAATAAGACAATAAATGTAAAGATGAGAAGATGAACCAAAACAAGTAACTTCTCCAATCTCCATAACAAATACATTTATAACCTATTTATAGTTATAAAAATTATTCATTTCATTAAGTGGAATATGGCCATCATCTCTGTATATAACTCTGATCCCTGTATATAACCCCCATCATACCTGTATATAACCCCCATCATCTCTGTAAATAACCCCGATTATCCCTGTATATAACCCCCATTATCCCTGTATATAACCCCCATTATCCCTGTAAATAACCCGATTATCCCTGTATATAACCCCGATCACACCTGTATATAACCCTGATCATCCCTGTATATAACCCTGATCATCCCTGTATATAACCCTGATTATCCCTGTACATAACCCCGATTATCCCTGTACATAACCCCGATTATCCCTGTATATAACCCTGATTATCCCTGTATATAACCCCGATCATCCCTGTATATAACCCAGATCATCCCTGTATATAACCCTGATCATCCCTGTATATACCAGCCATCATCCCTGTATATAATCCCTGTATAAAACCAACATTATCCCTGCCCATCATCCATGTATATTAACTAACCAATCAATCCCTGTATATAAACCTCATAATTCCTGCGCCCATCATCCCTGTATATACCAGCCAGCATCTGTGTATATAACCTTTATCATCGGTGTATATAATCCCCATCATCCCTGTATAAAAACCACCGTAATTCCTGTATAATACCCCCACCATCCCTGTATATACCAGACAGCCATCATCCCTATAAATAACCCCGATCATCCCTGTATAATAACCCCATCATCCCTGTATATAACCCTCATCATTCCGGTACATACCAGCCCAACATCATCCCTAAATATATTCCCTGTATATTATCCCCATCATCCCTGTATATTACCCCAATCAGCCCTGTATTTACCAGACAGCCACCATCCCTATATATAACCCCCTTCATCCCTGTATATAACCCTGATCATCCCTGTATATACCAGCCATCATCCCTGTATACACCAGCCATCATCCCTGTATATAACTCTGATCATCCCTGTATATACCAGTCAGCGATCATCCCTGTATATAAACCGCATAATTCTTGTATAAAACCCACATTTCCCTGCCCATCATTCCTGTATGCAACCCCATCATCCCTGTATATAAACCTAATAATTCCTGCCCCCCTTTATCCTTGTATAATATCCCCAACATCCCTGTATATAACCCTCATCATCCCTGCACATTACCCCATCATCCCTTTATATAAACCCCGTCATTCCTGTATATAACCCCATCCTTCCTGTATATACCAGACAGCCATTATCCCTATATTTAACCCTGATCATCCCTGTATAATACCATCATCCCTGTATGTAACCCGCATCCCTGTATATACCAGCCCGCCATCATCCCTATATCGAATTTCTGTATATTATCCCCATCATCCCTGTATAGATTATCCCCAATCATCCCTGTATAGATTATCCCCAATCGTCCTTGTATATTATCCCGATCATCCATGTATACTACCCCAATAATCCCTGTATATACCAGACAGCCATCATCCCTATATATAACCCCATCACCCCTGTATATACCGGACAGACATCATATATATATATATATATATATATATATATATAATATTTATATATATATACACATGTGTGTGTATATATATATATATAAGTCTCTAAGTCAACCCTACAAGGAAATAACTGTACACAAACTATGGGGGAAATTTATTCAGACTGGCGCTTCATGGATGCTGGAAAATGGTGATATACATCTTACATGTAGTGTTGGGAGAGAAAAGGGGGTAAAGTCCTGCACTCTGGTAAATGTCCCACTTATTTATCACATCTCCTAAATACAGAAGTTTAGTGTACGGATACAGTATTAGATTCACACTGTACGTACAGATACTGCACTAGAACCAAGCCTCAGAACATACAGTGAAGGAAATAAGTATTTGATCCCTTGCTGATTTTGTAAGTTTGCCCACTGTCAAAGTCATGAACAGTCTAGAATTTTTAGGCTAGGTTAATTTTACCAGTGAGAGATAGATTATATAAAAAAAGAAAATCACATAGTCAAAATTATATATATTTATTTGCATTGTGCACAGAGAAATAAGTATTTGATCCCCTACCAACCATTAAGAGTTCAGCCTCCTCCAGACCAGTTACACGCTCCAAATCAACTTGGTGCCTGCATTAAAGACAGCTGTCTTACATGGTCACCTGTATAAAAGACTCCTGTCCACAGACTCAATTAATCAGTCTGACTCTAACCTCTACAACATGGGCAAGACCAAAGAGCTTTCTAAGGATGTCCGGGACAAGATCATAGACCTGCACAAGGCTGGAATGGGCTACAAAACCATAAGTAAGACGCTGGGTGAGAAGGAGACAACTGTTGGTGCAATAGTAAGAAAATGGAAGACATACAAAATGACTGTCAATCGACATCGATCTGGGGCTCCATGCAAAATCTCACCTCGTGGGGTATCCTTGATCCTGAGGAAGGTGAGAGCTCAGCCAAAAACTACACGGGGGGAACTTGTTAATGATCTCAAGGCAGCTGGGACCACAGTCACCAAGAAAACCATTGGTAACACATTAATGGATTAAAATCCTGCAGTGCCCGCAAGGTCCCCCTGCTCAAGAAGGCACACGTACAGGCCTGTCTGAAGTTTGCAAATGAACATCTGGATGATTCTGAGAGTGATTGGGAGAAGGTGCTGTGGTCAGATGAGACTAAAATTGAGCTCTTTGGCATTCACTCAACTCGCCGTGTTTGGAGGAAGAGAAATGCTGCCTATGACCCAAAGAACACCGTCCCCACTGTCAAGCATGGAGGTGGAAACATTATGTTTTGGGGGTGTTTCTCTGCTAAGGGCACAGGACTACTTCACCGCATCAATGGGAGAATGGATGGAGCCATGTACCGTAAAATCCTGAGTGACAACCTCCTTCCCTCCACCAGGACATTAAAAATGGCTCGGGGCTGGGTCTTCCAGCACGACAATGACCCGAAACATTCAGCCAAAGCAACAAAGGAGTTGCTCAAAAAGAAGCACATTAAGGTCATGGAGTGGCCTAGCGAGTCTCCAGACCTTAATCCCATCGAAAACTTATGGAGGGAGCTGAAGATCCGAGTTGCCAAGCGACAGCCTCGAAATCTTAATGATTTACAGATGATCTGCAAAGAGGAGTGGGCCAAAATTCCATCTAACATGTATGCAAACCTCATCATCAACTACAAAAAACGTCTGACTGCTGTGCTTGCCAACAAGAGTTTTGCCACCAAGTATTAAGACTTGTTTGCCAAAGGGATCAAATACTTATTTCTCTGTGCACAATGCAAATAAATATATACAATTTTGACAATGTGATTTTCTGTTTTTTTTTTAAATATAATCTATCTCTCACTGGTAAAATTAACCTAGCCTAAAAATTCTAGACTGTTCATGTATTTGACAGTGGGCAAACTTACAAAATCAGCAAGGGATCAAATACTTATTTCCTTCACTGTATATACAGCACCATTACAAAGCTCTATCTATATATATATATATATATATATATATATACATACACAGCACCATTACCAAGCTCAGTACATATATACAGCACCATTACCAAGCTCACTACATATATAGAGAACCATTACAAAGCTCAGTACATATATACAGCAACATAACCAAGCTCAATATATAAATACAGCACCGGAACCAAGCTCAATACATATATACAATGCCATAACCAAGCTTAATACATATATACAGGACCAGAACCAACCTCAGTACATATATACAGCACTAGAACCAAGGGCAGTACATATATACTGCACCAGAACAAACCTCAGTACATATATACAGTACCAGAACAAGCTCATTCATATATACAGCACCAAAACCAAGCTCAGTACATATATACAGGACCAGTACAAAGCTCAGTACATATATACAGCACCAGAACAAGCTTAATAAAGAAATCAATTGCCAAGCCCCTTTAACCCCTTCCCGACATTTGCCGTATGGGTACGCCATGGAAAGCTAGTGCTTCCCACAATTTGCCATATCCATACGCCAAATGTTTGGCACCGGCTCAGAAGCTGAGCCGGTGCCATCATCGCCGGATCTCAGCGGTATCTTACAGCTGACATCCGGCTGTAATGGCGGTGACCGAAATTAGCTTTGATCCCCGCCATTAACCCCTTCAATGCAGCGTTCAAACGCGATCGCTACATTTAAGGTGTTTGCAGCTCATCGGAACCCCAGCAATGAAATTGCCAGGGTTCCAGTGGCTGCAACGGCAACCGGAGGCCTAATACTGGCCTCTCGGTCTGCCTAGCACGGAAGCCGGTCAAGATCCGCCCGGCGGCGGAGCCTGATCGGCTTCCGTAGCCGTCGGCAATATGGCGCCAGTTCAGGAGCTGAGACGGCGCCATCAGCAGTGGAAGTCAGCTGTATTTTACAGCTGACATCCACCTGTAACGGCAGGAACCGGAGCTAGCTCCGATCCCTGCCATTAACCCCTTCGATGCAGCAATCGAAAGCGATTGCTGCATCTTAGCAGTTACTAGCAGATCGCCAGCCCTGACAGGCAATCAGGACTGGTGACTGCTGCTATGGCAACAGGAGAAACAATGGCCATTACGGAAGCCGATTATGCCCCGCCGGGAGATGAAGCCTAATCGGCTTGCTGTCAGTGGATAACTGACAGATCTAATACATTGCACTACGTAGGTAGTGCAATGTATTAGAAAAAAAAAACCTGATAGTTGGACCTTCAAGTCCCCTAGTGGGACTTGAGAAAAAATGTAAAAAAAGTATACAAAAAAAGTGAAAAAATAAAGTTTGAAAACATAATAAAAGTTCAAGTAATAAAATACAATCGCCCTGTTCCCATATCAAGTCCTTTATTATTGAAAAAAATAATAAACCATACGTATTATGTATCGCCGCGACCGTAACGACCTGAGGTATCAAAATATTATATTATTTATTACACGCGGTGAACAGCATAAAAAAAAACTTAAAAAACTATACCAGTTTGTTTTTTGGTCACTTTGCCCTACAAACTTTGGAATAAAAAGTGATCAAAAAGTCGCACGTATCCAAAAATGGTACCTATAAAAACTATAGCTCGTCTCGCAAAAAACAAGCCCTGATAAAGCACTGTCGACAACAAAGTTAAAAAGTTATGGTTCTCACAACTTGGCGACCGAAAAAATAAATTTTTTACAAAAGTAATTTTATTGTGCAAAAAGTTGTAAAACATAAAAAAGTGCTATAAAATATATCGCCGGAATTGGACTGACCCGCAGAATAAAGTTTGTGGACAAAAGAAGGCAAAAGGGAGGATCCTATAGGGCGCTGCTGCGTGGTTGTTTCGAAGGTGTTCAAGGATGATAGATGCGAGTGTATATAAGTAGAAATTTATTAAATCATACAGGCTACGCGTTTCGACACTGTGCCAGCGTCTTCCTCAGGCCGTAAAATATACATACACGGAGGTTATTTATATACTAAAAGGGGTCGGACAAACAGGAAGGGAATAGAGGTCATACAGGGGAAAAGTCCAAAGGTGAAAATGACGTCATCGGTAGTACAGGTATCGGGGAATTGAATAAAAAGTTATTTAGCGAAAGAATAATGACTAACTTTACCTAAGAGAAAGAAGATTAAGATGGTATAGATGTTAGTACCCTGAGCAAATTCAGAAAAAACGACATTCATAATTTGACATACATGTAACTACAATTGCAGTTGATTACAGTCCATAAAGAGTATCTTAAAAATACCATTAAAAAAGTTATTTGGAGATTCATTATAATAAATTCATTTATAAATACATTTAGAAATATATAACTTATGGGAACAAGAAGTAATAATGGTTGGTAAAAACTATATAATTGAATGCATAAAATAACATAGATGAATATATAAAGAGATTTGCCAGATGTTAATATAATGAATAATTAATGAACAGAAAAATAAACTGTCAGGCAGGGATTTGCTTAGTTTGTGTATTTGTAGGAATAATACGAAGATCTTTTTTTATTTTTTATATATATATATATATATATATATATATATATGTATGAACAATGGAATCACTCGAGCACAAAAGACGGGTAAACATACACGCAAGGTGTGACTGACAGTCAAGTACCCCCAGCGTGCGTCCTCACAACTGGGGCAGCAATACGGGGCGAATGTACAGGCATTCACCAATACTCAGAAGGAAGGGTTATCGCATAAAAATATAAATATATATGAATTAAAAGTGTTAAAACGGGGTATAAAAGAAATTTCACAGTTTCTGTTTAGTAAGTTATTTGGATAACACAGAAATTATCCATGTTAACGGGGTCGGAAAACAGCACTGTACTATTAGCGGTAGAACTAACGGTGGTACTTGGCTGTCATGAATAACAGACGAATAGGAGTATTTGTAAAGAGAAATTATACATGTAAAAAGGGAGTTGAATTTCTTGATTTTTGGACTGTGCAAGCCTTTCTTCTCACAAACTACTCTCAATAGACACAATGTTGGATTTTATTGATGAGAGAGACAACCTACGAGAACTACTTATATCACAATTGATTACGAATGATATCCCTCCAAGGACTTCTGAAGCAGTGAGTACAGACCCTGCACCTGAACTGTTAAAACAAATGACTGACCTTTATCTAACATTAGAAGATGCCCTTAAAAAAGAAGCATTACAAAACATTGATTGCCGCTTTTTGGAAATTTATATTAAAGAGAACATTGCACCCAGGGGTTTGAGATTGTTATTCAATAATCCTTACCCTATGGATGCAGTCTTCAGTCTTGATTGGAACTCATATATTAAACGTTGTCATATGGGTTTCCTAGAGAGATTATTTAACAAAAGAACCTCCCTTAGTGATTCACTCATTGTGGAGATATCTACAATCAGAGAGCAATTGCGTATGTTCTCTGGACATAGAGATTTCCACAAATTGGAATTATCCACTGGCAATAGACTAACCAGTTATGAAAAAGATTTAATTACAAAAAAGGCTAATAAGTTAAAAAGAGACCGAGCAGATTATACCTCTAATCCCCTTGGAGATTGGAGGTCAGTGACACGCCCCGTTTTGGGTAAAGGTATCAATACCCCGTACAAGTCCAACACTCCTCTCATACCTAAGAAATTAGGCCAACCTAACTCTAAATTTTCACCGTACAAACCAACTACATACAGTAGATCATTTAGGAACAGTTCCAAACACAGACCTGCCCCTACTATGACCAATAGAGAAGTAACAATTAATACTTTTCATGACGTTACTACAGAAAAGGTTCCGACCACTACATCGTCGATCAAACCCATTTCCGATCATAGAGGTTTCAATCCTCCCTCAGGTTTCATCACCGAACCAATAGTTGTATCGCTTCAACCTCATATACCAATGAATGCCTTTAAATCGTCTGAGTTAGAAAACCACCTCCTTCGTTTACAACTATCGTCAGATGTAATGGAAGTGACTCCTATAATAGATCGACTCACTTCACCATTTAGTGACTCAATTGAAGAAAACTCAATGTCTTTATTACAGTTGTCTACGCATGACATCTCTTCTCTTTCGGTTACACCTCCGTCCAATTCTCTACCAATGAAAGATCCACCGTTCCACAACTCTTTCAACAGCCATATCTTCTCTCATTATGAAGAACAAAGTTGTACGACCACATACCCTAAATTAGACTATCCGACCTCCTCTTCGGATATCACCCATTCTACGGTTACTTTTTTAGGGCTTCCCTCCCAGTTAAACATGTCACCCCTCACTCCTGTAGTGACCAGCCAGGACCTTCTAATTCCTTACCTTATGAGCCCCAAAGCACAACCCATCACTCACTTCTTTCCGAAAATACAACGAATCTCAACCAAAAGAAAACTCGATACAGATACAGAGGACAAAGAGGGGGAAAGAAACTACACAAACCTATCTGTATCACTCAACATCAAGAGAAACTGCACCAAACCATAAAAATATTACATTTATCGTCACACATTCTGAATACACATGAGGAAAGTCTTTTGAATAAAGGCCTCTCATTCTGTCCCACAGCATCAGCAGACCCTTTCGAATTATTCATGGATTTGAATAGGTTCACTAGAAAATTAACATTAATGAGACATTTTTCAATTTTAAAGTCCCATCCAGTACCAACCCCTACTATTGATCCCAATACGACTGACAATACTCTTGCTGCTGTCCCAGTAGATGTCCGTCCCAAATCAGAATTTTACCCACTACATCACCAAGGCTCTTTTATAGACACCTATTCCACTCTGGTAGGCAACGATTTTAGAACACTTGACAACCCACATATTCCCTCAGATAACCTCACACGTTATGAGAGAAGGGCTATAAAATCATTAATTAACAATGGAGATATCGTAATCCGCCCCGCCGACAAAGGGGGCGGGATTGTGATCGAGGACAAGAACAAATATTTAAGTGAAACTTCACTCATTCTTACTGATAATTCTTTTTATCACAAAATCTCTACTAACCCACTACCATTGTATATACAAGAATATAAAAGTCTGATAGATACAGCTGACAGAGATGGGTTACTTACAAAGAGAGAGAAACGATTTTTACATGTTCCCTTCCCAAACATGCCGTTTATATACCATCTCCCGAAAATTCATAAATCTCCCACTAATCCCCCTGGACGTCCTATTATTTCCGGAATCGGGTCATTAACGAGTAATCTCTCCCACTTCGTAGACTTGCACTTACAACCCTATGTACTCAATCTACCTTCGTACTTAAAAGACTCGGATCAATTGATAAGAGAATTATTTAATCTGAAAGTTGACCATTACACATCCCCTATACATTTCCTGTCAGCTGACGTGAATGCCCTGTATAGTAACATCCCACACGATAAAGGTTTAGAAGTAATTAATTCTGTTTTATCGACTAGTATTTTTATCCCGGCAGCGCAGGCCACCTTTTTAAGCAATTGTATCCATTTTGTCCTGACACACAATCTTTTTACCTTTGGGAACAGTTTTTACAACCAAATAAAGGGTTGTGCCATGGGCACCTGTTTTGCACCATCTTATGCAAACTTATACATGGGAGCTTTCGAAGAATCATACATATATGGTGATCATCCTTTTAAAGAAAACATTTTATTGTATAAACGCTATATCGATGATCTCCTTTTTATTTGGAAAGGAGAAGAAAGAGAGGCTCTTAAATTCATGGAAATTTTAAACGATAATAGCTTTGGATTATCTTTTACGCACACCTTTTCCATAACATCAATTGACTTTTTAGATTTGACAATCAATTATGATTCAACTAACAACCTTTTTAACACTAAAACACATTTCAAGTCAGTTGATGTTAATAGCTATTTAGATTTTAGAAGCGCACATTATCCTCCTTGGATTAAGAATGTACCCTTCGGACAATTCCGAAGGGTAAGGAAAAATTGCACGAATGATACTGATTTTAACAAAGAATGTAATGTCTTAGAAAAACGATTCAAGGAAAAAAACTTTCCCATTAATTTAATCAAAGGAGCTCGGTCCAAAGCCGCTAAGATGTCTCAAGAACTATGTATTAATCACACCTACAAGAAAACGGAGCCCCCCTACAATAATACTAATTTTATTACGACTTTTAATAAAGAGAATAGAGTTATCAGAACGATTTTATTAAAACACTGGAAGATTTTAAAAAACGACCCTCACCTAGCTAATGACCTATCAGATATACCAAGGATTACATTCAGACGAGCACAAACATTGAAAAACCTTCTTGCGCCCAGCAGAGTGCAAAAATCTAAACCATCAATCCCCAAAATGCTCCCTACTCTTTTTGGTTCTTTTAAATGTGGCCACCCGCGATGCCTGTGTTGCAATACCATCTCCCACAGACAAACCACCTACATTTCTACAGTCACAAAAGAGATCTTTAAAATCAAATCTTTTCTTAATTGTGGTAGTTCGTATGTAGTGTACCTAATAGAATGCCCATGCCATCTACAATATGTGGGCAGAACAACACAATGCTTACGCACGAGAATGAACAAGCATAGATCTAACATTAACACAGGTTTTCTCAAACACAGCCTTTCCCGACACTGCACCTCTTTTCATAATGGACGGTTTGAAACACTAAACATTATTCCTATTGAGCATATTTCAATTGATGTCCCCAACAGATTCCATAGATTAAAACAAAGAGAGAATTATTGGATCTTGAAATTACAGACACTGAACCCACGAGGTCTAAATGACATTTCGGAATCCTCTTTGGATTGATGCCCCAATACGCACCAATCCACACAGAAATCCGCCCCAAGAATAAGAGTTGTTTATATGTATCACACAATTTTGTTCATAACAACTTTTAGATTTTTCTCTAGATGATTACTATCGGTGTCTCACACCAAAATAAATATATATAAGGCCGTCACTCCAATTTTGTATGCTTTCGTGTATGTATATCCACGTGTTTATGTACATACATGTGTATATATGTATATATGTATTTTATTAGTTTTACCCATAGGTCTCTTCAATTCTCCTAGGGGACCATTTACCTAAATATTTTATACCCCGGAGAGTAACAATACTCACGATTTTTCTATTAATATACTATCGGGATCACACCTCACCGGTGGCTTTCTGGATAACAGAGACGCCCAAAAGTACTGTCTAAATACAGAACGGCCAGAGATACAATTGTTTCAACTCCCTTTTTACATGTATAATTTCTCTTTACAAATACTCCTATTCGTCTGTTATTCATGACAGCCAAGTACCACCGTTAGTACTACCGCTAATAGTACAGCGCTGTTTTCCGACCCCGTTAACATGGATAATTTCTGTGTTATCCAAATAACTTACTAAACAGAAACTGTGAAATTTCTTTTATACCCCGTTTTAACACTTTTAATTCATATATATTTATATTTTTATGCGATAACCCTTCCTTCTGAGTATTGGTGAATGCCTGTACATTCGCCCCGTATTGCTGCCCCAGTTGTGAGGACGCACGCTGGGGGTACTTGACTGTCAGTCACACCTTGCGTGTATGTTTACCCGTCTTTTGTGCTCGAGTGATTCCATTGTTCATACATATATATATATATATATATATATATATATATATATATATATATATATAAAAAAAAAAAAAAAGAAAAAGATCTTCGTATTATTCCTACAAATACACAAACTAAGCAAATCCCTGCCCGACAGTTTATTTTTCTGTTCATTAATTATTCATTATATTAACATCTGGCAAATCTCTTTATATATTCATCTATGTTATTTTATGCATTCAATTATATAGTTTTTACCAACCATTATTACTTCTTGTTCCCATAAGTTATATATTTCTAAATGTATTTATAAATGAATTTATTATAATGAATCTCCAAATAACTTTTTAAATGGTATTTTTAAGATACTCTTTATGGACTGTAATCAACTGCAATTGTAGTTACATGTATGTCAAATTATGAATGTCGTTTTTTCTGAATTTGCTCAGGGTACTAACATCTATACCATCTTAATCTTCTTTCTCTTAGGTAAAGTTAGTCATTATTCTTTCGCTAAATAACTTTTTATTCAATTCCCCGATACCTGTACTACCGATGACGTCATTTTCACCTTTTGACCTTTCCCCTGTATGACCTCTATTCCCTTCCTGTTTGTCCGACCCCTTTTAGTATATAAATAACCTCCGTGTATGTATATTTTACGGCCTGAGGAAGACGCTGGTACAGTGTCGAAACGCGTAGCCTGTATGATTTAATACATTTCTACTTGTATGCACTCGCATCTATCATCCTTGAACACCTTCGAAACAACCACGCAGCAGCGCCCTATAGGATCCTCCCTTTTGCCTTCTTTTGTCCACATGTTTTACTAGCGGTAACCGGTCTGGTTTTCCGGCTTTGGATCCTGGCAGCAGCACGAAGTGGACTGATTACTTTCTGCCTTTATCATATATCTACCTGGTGAGCATAACTGATCAGGATTATGGCTCTCCCGTTATCTCATTGACCTGCACCATGTGGCGCCGTGCCTTTTGCTTCTCTATTCGCAGAATAAAGTTAACATGTAATTTATAACGCGTGGTGAACGCTGTATAAAAAAAACCTAAAAAAACTATGCCAAAATTGCGTTTTTTTTTTGGGTTACCTGGCCTCCCAAAAAATAGGATAAAAGGTGATCAAAAAGTCACATGTACCCCAAAATGGTACCAATAAAAACTACAGCTCATCCCACAAAATAAAAGCCCTCATATCACTACGTCTATGAAAAAATAAAATTATTTATGGCTGTAATAAATCAGGAAATAAAAAAAATACAGTTGTGCAACCCGAGGGGAACATTTCTTCTGCTTCAAGAGGCTATTTATCAAAGGACCTAAAATGAGGGAACCAGGAAGGGGTGGGCCCAAACCTATCTGCTGGAAGCGAGGGCGCCCGTATTATACCAGGACAACACTTTCCCAGCAAAATTCCCCAAACTGCAAAGGTGCCGAGTGTGGACCAAAAGGGGGATAAGAAAGGACGCCATATATCAGTGAGACACTGGCCTGTGCAGAAAGGATTGTGTCACAGCGTAACACACATCTATGGATCATTTTATTGTTTTTTTTTACCCCATTATTATACCACCTGACTATGCCCCTGATATACTCTGCCCAGCTTACATGTACCCCCCACATTATAATTGGAAACACCAGCAATACTCAAACAAATCAACTACCAAGCAAAATCCACTCTCCAAATGCCAAATGGCGCTCCCTCCGCTCTGAACCCTATAGTGTTCCCAAACATCAGCTTCCTTCCACATATATGGCATCGTCATACCCGGGAGAACACTTTTAACAATTTTTGGGGTGTGTGTCTCCAGTGGCATAAGCTGGGCATGACATATTTAAAACTGAAATGGCATATCTAGGGAAAAATATAAATGTCTAATTTGCACCATTCATTTATGGAAAAGACCTGTGGGGTGAAAATGCTCACTACACCACTTAATAAATGCCTTGAGGGGTGCAGTTTCCAAATGGGGTCACTTCTCAGGGGTTTCTTTTTATTATTTCACATCTGAGCCTCTGCAATTGTGAACCAATACTTTGTAAATCGCCAAATTAGGTCTCAATTTTACATTGTAAAGGATCTGCCAGGCACAGCTTCTGTGTCTACGCCCATAGGTAATCAGTCTGCACCTGCTTCTATGTCTGTGAGACTGACTACATCTTCCTCCACTCAGGATGACAGGCTTAGGAGTGGGAGAGCCTATCACAGCCTGGCCAGACGGAGCTAGCTCCCGCCCTCTGTCTATTTTTACCTGCCTTTCCTGTTCCTCCTTGCTTGTGATTCTTCTCGTTTGGTTTCCTGGCCCTGCTGCAGCTTCTTGAACTATTTGACCCTGCTTCATATTGACCCTGACTTACTGACTACTCTCCTGCTCTGCGTTTGGTACCTCGTACACTCCTGGTTTGACTCGGCTCGTTCACCACTCTTGTTGCTCACGGTGTTGCCGTGGGTAACCGCCCCTTTTCCCTAGCTTCTGTGTACCCTTGTCTGTTTGTCTGTCATGCACTTATTGAGCGTAGGGACCGTCGCCCAGTTGTACCCCGTCGCCTAGGGCGGGTCGTTGCAAGTAGGCAGGGACTGAGTGGCGGGTAGATTAGGGCTCACTTGTCTGTTTCCCTACCCCCACCATTACATAATCACAAGCCCATATACCTAGTCTACCCCGGTCCCTCACACTACTATGGACCGCCTTGAGACCCTGGCTCAGCAAATGCAGGGTCTCTCCCTACAGGTCCAGGCCCTGGCTCAGAGGGTCAACCAGCCTGATGCTACCATGGTAGTGCCCCTCACCTCACCTCTGGAACCCCACCTCAAGTTGCCTGACCGGTTCTCAGGGGACCGGAAGACTTTTCTCTCCTTTCGGGAGAGTTGTAGCCTCTATTTTCGCTTAAAGCCCCACTCCTCAGGTTCTGAGTGCCAGCGGGTGGGTATAATTATGTCCCGGCTCCAGGAAGGGCCCCAAGAATGGGCCTTCTCCTTGGCTCCTGACGCCCCTGAACTTTCCTCCGTTGATCTTTTCTTTTCTGCTCTCGGACTCCTCTATGACGAGACTGACAAGACTGCTTTTGCCGAGAGTCAGCTGGTGACCTTACGTCAGGGTAAGAGACCTGTTGAGGAGTATTGCTCTGACTTTAGGAAGTGGTGCGTAGCTTCTCGGTGGAATGACCCTGCCTTAAGGTGCCAGTTTAGGTTGGGTCTGTCGAACGCCCTGAAAGACCTGCTAGTTAGCTATCCCTCTTCTGATTCCCTAGACTAGGTTATCGCTTTAGCAGTACGACTTGACTGACGTCTCAGGGTACGACAACTTGAACGTTTTTGTGTTTTCTCCTCTGACTCCCCCATGATGCCTCCCGAGGTTCCGTTGCTTCGTTCTTCCACGGAAGACTCGGAGGTACCTATGCAACTCGGGGCCTCAGTGTCCCCCCAACAACGTAGAGAGTTCCGCAGGAAGAATGGTCTCTGCTTCTATTGTGGGGATGACAAGCATCAAGTGAACACCTGTCCCAGGCGTAAGAATAAGCAGCCGTAAAATTTCCGCGCCTAAGTGATCATCGGGGAGGTCACTTGGGCGCACAGGTATTTCCCGTAAATATGAAACGTAATAAAATCTTGCTTCCTTTTCAGGTCTCTTTTGGTGGTAGGTCTGCTACCGGCAGTGCCTTCGTGGATTCAGGGTCCTCTGCTAATATCATGTCTGTGGAATTTGCTATGTCTCTAGCTATGCCTTTGATTGATTTGCCTAAACCTGTCCCAGTAGTGGGTATCGACTCCACTCCTCTTGTTAATGGTTATTTTACACAGCATACACCTATTTTTGAACTCCTTGTTGGCTCCATGCACTTGGAGCAGTGCTCTGTACAGTTGATGCAGGGATTATCGTCCGATTTGGTTTTAGGCCTTCCCTGGTTGCAGTTGCATAATCCCACGTTTGACTGGAATACTGGGGATCTTACCAAATGGGGTAATGAATGCTTGACGTCATGTTTTTCTGTTAATTCTATTTCTCCCCCTGAGGAGGTGAACACGCTACCTGAGTTTGTTCAGGACTTCACTGATGTTTTCTCTAAGGAGGCCTCCGAAGTGTTACCTCCTCATAGAGAATATGATTGCGCTATCGATTTGGTACCAGGATCTAAGCTCCCTAAGGGTAGGATATTTAATCTCTCTTGTCCCGAACGTGAAGCCATGAGAGAGTATATCCAGGAATGCCTGGCCAAGGGTTACATTCGCCCCTCTACTTCTCCGGTAGGTGCTGGCTTCTTCTTCGTGGGGAAGAAGGATGGTGGTCTTAGGCCATGCATTGACTACCGTAACTTGAATAAGGTCACTGTAAGGAACCAGTATCCCCTTCCTTTGATTCCTGATCTCTTTAATCAGGTTCAGGGGGCCCAATGGTTCTCTAAGTTTGATCTACAGGGGGCGTATAACCTTATCCGCATCAAAGAGGGGGATTAGTGGAAGACTGCGTTTAACACGCCCGAAGGTCATTGCAAATACCTCGTCATGCCCTTTGGGTTGTGTAATGCTCCTGCGGTCTTCCAGAATTTCATAAATGAGATTTTAAGAGATTACCTGGGGGTATTTCTTGTAGTGTACCTTGATGACATACTTGTGTTTTCCAAGGACTGGTCCTCCCACATTGAGCATGTCAGGAAGGTGCTCCAGGTCCTTCGGGAAAACAAACTGTTTGCGAAGACCGAAAAATGTGTGTTTGGGGTGCAGGAGATACCATTTTTGGGTCAAATCCTCACTCCTCATGAATTCCGCATGGACCCCGCCAAGGTCCAGGCTGTGGCGGAATGGGTCCAACCTGCCTCCCTGAAGGCGTTACAGTGCTTCTTGGGGTTCGCTAATTATTACAGGAGATTTATTGCTAACTTCTCGGTCATCGCTAAGCCTCTTACGGATCTCACTCGCAAAGGTGCTGATCTCCTCCGCTGGCCTCCTGAGGCTGTCCAGGCTTTTGAGGTACTTAAGAAGTGCTTTATCTCGGCCCCTGTGCTGGTTCAGCCCAACCAAATGGAGCCATTTATCGTGGAGGTTGACGCGTCCGAGGTGAGAGTGGGGGCTGTCTTGTCCCAGGGTACCAGGTCCCTCACCCATCTCTGTCCCTGTGCCTACTTCTCCAGGAAGGTTTCGCCCACTGAGAGTAACTATGATATTGGCAACCGCGAACTCTTAGCCATTAAATGGGCATTTGAAGAGTGGCACCACTTCCTGGAGGGGGCTAGGCACCAGGTAACGGTCCTTACCGACCACAAGAATCTGGTTTTCCTGGAATCTGCCCGGAGGCTGAACCCGAGACAAGCTCAATGGGCGTTATTTTTTACCAGATTCAACTTTTTGGTTACCTATAGGGCTGGGTCTAAAAATGTTAAGGCTGATGCACTGTCGCGTAGCTTCATGGCCAGCCCTCCTTCGGAGGAAGATCCTGCTTGTATTTTGCCTCCAGGTATAATCATTTCCTCTATTGATTCTGATTTAGTCTCTGAAATTGTGGCTGATCAAGGTTCAGCTCCCGTGAACCTTCCTGAGAACAAGCTGTTTGTTCCCCTGCAATTCCGGCTAAGGGTACTTAGGGAAAATCATGACTCCGCACTATCTGGTCATCCAGGCATCCTGGGTACCAAGCACCTCATTGCCAGAAACTATTGGTGGCCTGGGTTGCCTAAAGACGTTAAGGCCTACGTCGCCGCTTGTGAGGTTTGTGCTAGGTCCAAGACTCCCAGGTCCCGACCAGCGGGCTTATTACGTTCTTTGCCCATTCCCCAGAGACCTTGGACCCATATCTCCATGGATTTTATCACCGATTTGCCTCCATCTCAAGGCAAGTCGGTGGTGTGGGTTGTAGTAGACCGCTTCAGTAAGATGTGCCACTTTGTGCCCCTCAAGAAATTACCCAATGCTAAGACGTTAGCTACCTTGTTTTTCAAACACATCCTGCGTCTCCATGGGGTCCCTGTCAATATTGTTTCTGACTGAGGGGTACAATTTGTTTCTTTGTTTTGGAGAGCCTTCTGTAAAAAGTTGGAGATTGATCTGTCCTTCTCCTCTGCCTTCCATCCTGAAACTAATGGCCAAACTGAGAGGACTAATCAGTCTCTAGAACAATATTTAAGGTGTTTTATCTCTGACTGTCAATATGATTGGGTCTCATTCCCCTCGCCGAATTTTCCCTTAATAACCGGGTCAGTAACTCGTCAGGGGTCTCCCCCTTTTTCTGTAATTTTTGGTTTAATCCACGGTTCTCCTTCGTTTCACCTGGTAGTTCCAACAATCCTGAGGTAGAGGTCGTTCATCGAGAACTGTGCACAGTCTGGGCCCAGGTTCAGAAGAACCTAGAGGCGTCCCAGAGCATACAAAAAACTCAGGCAGATAGAAGATGTTCTGCTAACCCCTTGTTTATGGTCGGGGATCTGGTGTGGCTATCGTCAAAGAACTTGCGCCTTAAAGTCCCGTCCAAGAAGTTTGCTCCCCGGTTTATAGGGCCGTACAAGGTCATTGAAGTCCTCAATCATGTCTCCTTCCGACTGGAGTTGCCCCCATCTTTTCGAGTACACGACGTGTCTCATGCCTCCCTCCTTAAACGCTGCTCCCCATCCTTGGCTCCCTAGAGGAAACCTCCTGTCCCCGTTCTCACCCCTGAGGGGGTAGAATTCGAGGTAGCCAAGATTGTGGACAGCAAGATGGTCCAAGGCTCCCTCCAGTACCTGGTCCATTAGAGAGGATACGGGCCTGAGGAGAGGACTTGGGTACCCGCCCGGGATGTTCACGCTGGGGTATTGGTCAGGAGGTTCCACCTTAGTTTCCCCAATAAACCAGGTCCATCTAGAAAGGGTCCGGTGGCTCCTCATAAAAGGGGGGGTACTGTTAAGGATCTGCCAGGCACAGCTTCTGTGTCTACACCCATAGGTAATCAGTCTGCACCTGCTTCTATGTCTGTGAGACTGACTACATCTTCCTCCACTCAGGATGGCAGGCTTAGGAGTGGGAGAGCCTATCACAGCCTGGTCAGACGGAGCTAGCTCCCGCCCTCTGTCTATTTTTACCTGCCTTTCCTGTTCCTCCTTGCTTGTGATTCTTCTCGTTTGGTTTCCTGGCCCTGCTGCAGCTTCTTGAACTATTTGACCCTGCTTCATATTGACCCAGGCTTACTGACTACTCTCCTGCTCTGCCTTTGGTACCTCGTACACTCCTGGTTTGACTCGGCTTGTTCACTACTCTCCTGCTCTGCGTTTGGTACCTCGTACACTCCTGGTTTGACTCGGCTCGTTCACCACTCTTGTTGCTCACGGTGTTGCCGTGGGCAACTTCCCCTTTTCCCTTGCTTCTGTGTACCCTTGTCTGTTTGTCTGTCGTGCACTTATTGAGCGTAGTGACAGTCGCCCAGTTGTACCCCGTCGCCTAGGGCGGGTCGTTGCAAGTAGGCAGGGACTGAGTGGCGGGTAGATTAGGGCTCACTTGTCTGTTTCCCTACCCCCACCATTACATACATGGTACGGTTTCCCTCCTGAGCCTGGTCGAATGTCCAGGCAAAAGATTAGAGCCACATGTAGGTTGTTTCTAAAACCGGGAAACATAGCATAATAATTACAGAGCTGTCTTGTTATGGTGGCACAAGCTGGGCACCACATATTGGCATATATATGGAAAAAAATCCCATTTTCACTCTGCAACATCGAGTGCACACTAATTTGTACAAAACACCTGCAGGGTTAACATGCTCACTACACGCCTAAGTGAATGTATTGAGGGGTGTAGTTTCCAAAATGTGGTCACTTCTGGGGGGGTTTCCACTGTTTTGGTCCCACAGGCGACCAGAAACCAATCCAGCAAAATCTGCACTCAAAATCGCGCTCCTTCCCTTCTGAGCCCTGCCGTGTGCCCAAACAGCAGTTTATGACCACATATGGGGTATTGCCATACTTGGGAGAAAATTGCTTTACAAATGTTAGGTTCTTTTTTTTCCTTTATTTGCTGAGAAAATGAAAAATTTTGCGCTAAAGGTACGCCTTATTGAAGAAAAAGGATTGTTTTTATTTTCAATGCCCAATTCTAATAAATTCTATGAAACATCTGTGGGGTCAAAATGCTCACTACACCCCTAGATGAATTCCTCAAGGGGTGTAGTTTCCTAAATGGAGTCACTTTTTGGGGGTTTTCATTGTTTTGTCCCCTCAGGGTCTGTGCAAATGTGACACGGCCTCCGCAAATCATTCCTGCTAAATGGGATCTCCAAAAGCCAAATGGCGCTCTTTCCCTTCTGAGCTCTGCCGTGTGTCCAAACAGCCGTCTATGACCACATGTGGGGTATTGTTTTACTCGGGAGAAATTGCTTTACAAATTTTGTGGTGCTTTTTCTCCTTCAGTCCTTGTGGAAATGAGAAAAAATTAGCTAAACCTACATTTTCTTTGAAAAAATGTAGATTTTAGTTTTCTACAGTTGTACCTCAAATTTAGTGTCGTTATTTTTTTTTATACTGCAGGTTTTTCCAGTGTTAGGGTTAATTAGTTAGTAGTCAGGAAATTTTTACAGTTTTATGTTGGACGTTTGTTCAGTAAAAAATTTCTCTCCTGAAAATATTATTTGCTAATTTTTCTTCTCTTCCTTTTTCCTTTGAAACTTCATATACACATGTATAAGCACAACACACACAACCACCTGTGTAAAAATGTATTTAGTATTACACCTGCACTACACCCCCCCTCTAATAAATCATCCCAAAGGGTCTATTCAGCCGAAGAGGCATATGCCATCCTTGCCTCTAACATGGATATGGCCAGCGAGGGAGAAGAGGAATTCTTCTGGTCTTCCTCCTCATTAAGTGATGAGGAACCCCCGCAAAGGCGCCCTAGGACACCAGCTGAGGAAAACCCCCAAATGAGTGATACCATGTGTAACAGGCACCCTGAGAATTGAATTATGAGCCTCACATTCCAGATTTTATAGGCAGCTCAGGAGTTCAGTTTGAGACTGCAGGCCTCACAGAAATGGACTTTTTCAAGGTCTCTTTCTCTAAGGATTTTGTCAATTTAATGGTGGCCCAGACAAATTTATACGCACAGCAATTTTTAGCCCAAAACCCCACGTCATCATTTGCTAGGTGGACCCCCACAATTTCAGCGGAGATTACATTTTGGGGCCCTGTGCTACATATGGGGCTAGTAAAAATCCAGAGATTAGGCAATACTGGAGTACGGATGTTTTATACAGCACCCCATTTTACTGCATGGCAATGCCACAGAAACGTTTTGAAATAATCCTGAAATTTTTGCATTATAATGATAATGCACAGTGCTCGCTACGTGATGACCCCACATAGGACCGCCTATTCAAAATCAGACCAGACATTGATCATTTTTGCACCACATTTTAACAATCATGCACCCCTGAAAAGAACATTGCAATAGACTAGTTCCTTGTACATTTTAAGGGGACACTAAAATTCCGCCAGTGAGAGAGCGAGGTATGGAATTAAAATGTACGAGCTGTGCGAGAGTAGTTCAGGGTACACCTACAGGTTTAGGGTTTATAAAGGGAAGGACACAAGGATAAAACTCCCAGAATACCCCCCCCCCCCCGGTCCAGGGAGTAAGTGGGAAAATGGCATGGGATTTAATGCACCCACTGCTGGACCAGGGTTATCACCGTTACGTGGATTACTTCTATGCCAGCATTACACTATTTAACTGCCTTTCCACCAGAAGTAGTGCAGCATGTGGCACCATGCGCAAAACCCAGGGAGGCCTCTGTAAAACTCTGATTGGGCAACCGCTACGAAAGGGAGAAAGCAGGGCACTAAACAGTTGCTGATCAAATGTTGGGGTGCGGTTTCTACTTTAGTCCTTGTGGGGGAAAAAAAATTAAGCTAAACCAAGATTTTATTGGAAAAAAAAAATAGGTTTTTATTTTCACGGACCAATTCCAAAAATGTATGCAAAAAACCTATGGGGTCAAAGTGTTCACTATACCCCTAGATAAATTGCTTGAGGGTGTAGTCTCCCAAATGGAGTCACTCTTGAGGGATTCCACTGTTTTGCCCCCTAAGGGGCTTTGCAAATGCGACATGGCCTCCATAAACCATTCCAGCATAATTTGAGCTCTAAAAGGCAAATAGCGCTCAATGGCTGCCGTGTGTCCAAACAGCAGTTTATGACATGAAAACATTCTATATTTAATTGGAAAAAATTAATTTTTTTATTTTCACGGCCCAATTCTAATAAAATCTATGAAACACCTGTGGGGTCAAAATGCTCACTACACCCCGAGATAAATTCCTTGTGGGTGTAGTTTCGATAATGGGGTATTTTTTGGGGGGTTTCCACTGTTTTGGTACCACAAGACCTCTTCAAACCTGACATGGTGCCTAAAATAAAATCTAATAAAAAGAATTAGGCTCCAAAATCCACTAGGTTCTCGTTTGCTTCTGAGGCCGGTGTTTCAGTCCATTACCACACTAGGGCCACATGTGGGATATTTCTAAAAACTGCAGAATCTGGGCAATAAATATTGAGTTGTGTTTCTCTGGTAAAACTTTGTGTTACAAAAAGATGGATTAAAAATGAATTTCTTAAAAAAAAAATAAAAAAAAATGACATTTGTAAATTTCACCTCTAATTTGCATTAATTCCTGTGAAACGCCTAAAGGGTTAAGAAACTTTCTAAATGCTGTTTTGAATACTTTGGGGGGGGGGGGGAGTTTTTAAAACTGAGTGATTTATGAGGGTTTGTAATGTATGGGCCCCTCAAAACCACTTCTCAACTGAACTGGTCCCTAAAAAAACAGTCAATTGAAATTTTATTGGAAATGTGGGAAATTGCTGCTAAAGTTATAAGCCTTGTAACGTCCTAAAAAAATAAAATAAAAACTATACCAATCTAAAGTAGACATATGGAAAATATTAATTAGAAACTAATTTGTGTGGTATTACTATCAGTCTTACAAGCAGATACATTTAAATTTATAAAAATGAAAATTATTGCAATTTTTCACTTAATGTTGGTATTTTGCAGAATTAAATAGTGAATGTAATCGACCAAATTTTACCACTAACATAAAGTACAATGCATGATGATGAATACCTATATTCATACAGACCATCCGATAAATGTTACAATAAACGTCCGCACATATAAAAAAGATAGAGAATGAATACCCATAATTGTATGTGAGGACATATCACACATCCAAAAAGGAAAAAATAACAACACCAAGTACACATATGTACCTTGCAACAATATATAAATCCTTTATTACAATGCTCATAAAAACATATTGGCCATCAGGACCTAAAATAAGACAAACAATTTAAAATGCACTGATGTGCAGAACAATAAGGCTATTCAAAATAATATATACTCAACATATAGAATGATATGTGATATAATATCACTGAGAGTCACTCAAGAAGACATGCTATAGATGTATAATACAAGGAAATGCAAAAGCCACAGATATAATTCATGAAAGCATGCCTGAACAAGAAAACCTATCATAGACCCAAAAGAGTATACAAAGGGATGGTCGCAATCACACTACTGTGCGTGTGAGTGTAAATGTATAGGAACCAGGGAATCACCACAGATCAAAAACGGTCCCAGAGACTATACCAACCCGTGTGTTGCATAATAAGCCCTGGGGCTCTTGCTGTGGAGTTCATTTTAGGCTTATTATGCAACACACGGGTTGGTATAGTCTCTGGGACCGTTTTTGATCTGTGGGGATTCCCTGGTTCCGATACATATGTGTACTTGGTGTTGTTATTTTTTCTTTTTTGGATGTGTGATATGTCATCACATACAGTTATGGGTATTCATAAAGTACAACGTATCACCAGAAAACAATCTCAGAATCGCTTGGATAAGTAAAATCATTCCAAAGTTATTACCACATAAACGGACATGTCAAATTTGAAAAATAAGGCTTTGTCAGGAAGGTCAAAAGTGGCTGCAGCAGGAAGGGGTTAACCATTGATTTTTTTTTAAACAATATATGTGAGTATACATACATACATACATACATACACCTAAATACACACACTCATACATACATACATACATACATACATACCACTTAAACACGCACCTTTCAGTTCTGGGGGTAGTCGGTGTCCATGTTCATCCAGCAGGATTTGCTCCACTAGTTTGTTACCTGAAGTGCAACATAAAGATCTGTTACTTTCTGATTATTTTGTGTGACAGTGTCATTGCCTTTCTTGTGTTTTTTATAATTTGAATACATTCACTGTAGAGAAAAGTGGAGGCTGGAGAACAACTTCATGATAATTACAGCTGTATTATTGTTACTATTCTAGTAAATAAGTGGATTATCTGTCATTGGTTGTATTGTCCTTTACCCAGGTCATAGACCCTGATAATTCATCTGAACGATGAATTATATGACGCTGATTGATCAAATCAATGTCATACACTTCTCTTCACAACGCCCAGTTGGTAAAAAGTAAAAACACGCCCAGTTGTCTATTAAGAAACTAATTAGCATAAATTTAAATTGTTCATAACTCCGTCAAAAATGATCGTTTTTAAAAATAACAACCACTGTTCTCTACATTACAGCGCCGATCAGATTATGTTAGAGCTAGGGCACTTCTAATCTGGTGACAGAACCGCTTTAAAAGCATGTTTTTTCTGTAGCCTACTGGTTAGTGCCGGTTACTAATAGAAGTATTAATAAAGGGGATGTTATGAGTAGTTTAATGTTTATTTATTCTGACATTGCTCTCATAGCAGTCTTATCCTTTTGATACGAGATCCCCTTCTCAGGAATTATTGTTTTGGGAAGAATACAAAATTCACGTGGTTAATACCTCTACCTCAGAGTCGGATGATGACCTGGAGATTAGTTGCTTTCCATTGGAGAAGATGTCTCGTCTGTCTAAGGCGATTAGATCGGATGAGTGGGTTCAGACTGGAGATTGTGGGGGATGATGTTCTTCCCGAGAAAAGTCAGAACTTTCAAGGTGGACTCCGTAGTAAAGAACCTAATGTCCAATGAATGGAAATCATCTTACAAGGGTCCTATTTTAAATAAGAGATTTAAGACCAGGTTTGTCATTGATGAGGTGCAAGAGAAGGAGTGTGATGAGCCCCCCAAAGTGGACCTAGCCACTACAAAACTCCTGAAGCGCACAGTGGTTCCGAGTGAGAATGGGTCAAACTTCCATGACCCCATGGATCTGCACATTGATAATGTATTCAGATGAGGGTACTTTTCGGCTCCTGCCCTAGCCAGGGTAGCCCTATCTTCATCAATCGTTGCTAAAAACCTGCGGTCATGACTACTCCAGATGGAGGAAGTCATCGACAATGGGGTGTCCAGAGATTACATTCTTAAATCTTTTAGGCAGGGCTCTTTAGCATCTGATTTCTCATGTGATGCAGAAATCCAGCAGGTGAGATTAGCATTTCGTGATATGGCTCTCTCCGCCACTGGGAGAAGAACTCTTTGGATTAAACCGTGCGGGGGCAGATGCTCACTTAAATAATTCACTCTGCGCCATGAAGTATAAGCCTAATAGGCTTTTTTGGCCAGAGTTAGACTCCTTGATGGAGAACCTGTCGGACAAAAAGGGGAAATCCCTGCCACAGACAGGCAAACGTAAGGGGAGGTCTAGTTTTCGTGGCTCATCTAGGAATTTTATATCCAGTAAACAAGGTAGGCAGAGGTAGTTCATCTTCTGGTGTCAAAAGATCCGGCTACAGACGTTCTGGAGGTCGGGGAAAGGGCAACCCTGTCCTGACGTTTCATCCCATGTGACTGCTTCAGCAAATCAAAGCCTGTAGCGGTCACATGGTCTAAAGGCGTCATCACAGGAGGACGAGCTATGCTCAAAAGAGAGACGCGTCACCTAGACTACTTTATGGACTAAACTTTTTTTTCTCTGCAGGATTTCCGCAGCGGATATGACGCCTGAAAAACCACCACTGTTTGGTGCGATTTTGCTGGTGGAATTCCCTGTGGCTTCGCCTAGTGTGTTCCTACCCTTCTGATGTGCTCCTGAAGCTGCTGCCTGTCTAAATAGGCCGTTTGTTCAGTAGAATTTGTCATTTTTTTTATTTTTATGTATCACTCAAAGAGCGTGATAGGGTACTGGACGGAGTACCGTTAATGGGCGGTGCCCCAGACAAATTGACTGTATGGGGTCCTGAAATTCCTGATGGCAGCCCTTGTTCCTTTACATCTTACAATATACAGATATAATCTGCTCATGTCCTGCCGGCTGAAAACACCAGATATTTACATTCTATCACTATCAAAAATGGATATTTGTCACCATGTTCCCCCTTTGAGAGGTGACAATTTAGCAAGAAACTATCGTAGAATATTTGTTTCAGAAATTTCTGTGACTGTCCTATTATCTGAATGAGAAGTGAAGAAATCCATGTGCGTGCTGCCAGTTCCACATCTCATACACAATGTTACCTGTATGACGGAGTTCCTCCAGTACAGCGTGCAGGACAAGAGAATCATGACGCCCCTGTAATACATGAAGACTGACCCACAATCCTATCACAGCTTCTCTTCTACTGTGTAATATATCCTGTAGTAAAGTCCGGGCCAATGATTTTTTATCATTTTCTAGACACCTGTATTTCTAGAACACAAGAAAGATCAGAAAGAAATATTATTATAGAGAGGAAAATATTTGTAAAATGCTTCAAAGACAAAAGTTATTTCATTACATTTGTCCCTGCAAACAAATCAAATCTGGGAATTCATTACAAAATCCAATGTTAAAGGGGATCTCCGGGAAAAGAAACTAAAAAAAATAATATTTCATAACTACAATATTCCAAAATTCCTTATTTTTATCCAAAGTAGCTTGTTTAGTCCAGGGGTAAACATAGTTTATCATTAAAATGGCGCCATCACGTAATCATCAGGCTGACTGAGCAGAACGCGCATGGTCCGGTATGGGCATTCACGTCGCAGCTGCCAGTCAGCCTGAGCAGGAAGAAGCTGTTACGCTGGGCTAGAGCACTTACCTTAACGCAACCTGACCCAATGCATTCTAAGACGGGTCTCAAACACAATTATGTGACAGGGGCCATTTTAGTAATGAACAATGTTTACCCCTAATTTCTGTGTGCCCAATAAATTCTCTCTTGGTTTCCAATGTGTAGGAGATTATAATGGAAGGAAAGGAGTGGGGTGTTCTTATGTTAACACATTAGACGTGACAGATCCAGCCACAGTACCATCCTTATCTTCTGGGTGGAGCAGCTCCACATAATCCTCCGCCAAATCTATTCGAATATGGGTTGTTGTATTTTATCCATACACAACATGACACATAATAACACAATGTCACACTAGTATACAACGCTGACATTTCACCAGTACAGTAAGTTCTCTCACCTCAATATCAGGGATATTTCTGGAGTTCAGTTGATCCAAGAGAGAATTAGTGTTCATGTTCTCCACAATGTGGAGCAGATCATCTTGGAAATATTCACGTATCATCCTCAGTGCATGATCTTCATACTGACAAAGCTGCTGGTAAAACTGCCGGGTCCCATCATCTAGGAAATGAAGAAAGTTTATAGAACAAGTTTATAGATCTGTTTTTTGTAGATGTTTTTGGAGCTGTAATTCCATTGATATAAAGAAAAATAGCTCCAAAAACAGCTCCAGAAGCGATATTTAAAAAAAACAAAACAGTGGCATAAAAAACGCACCGTCTGAATGAAACACCGTTTTTCCCATTGAATTCAATGGGCAGATGTTTGTAGGCGTTTAGCTACAATTTTTTTCAGGCCTATTTTGGGGTGTTTATGCTCACAATACGCCTGAAAACACAGCGTGTGAACATACCCTAAAGAAGAGAGTACAGCAGACCCCAGGTATGAGTTTTGGCTCTCGCAGTCATAAGGGTAGGAACACACTAGGTGTAAACACTGTGGATTTCCGCAATAGATTTAATTGTGGTAAATACGCAACGTAATACATTAGCAGTAGAGTGGATACGATGTGAACAAACCTCATCCACACACTGCGGAATAAATCCACTGTAAAAATGTTCATAAATTGACCTACGATGCTTTTTTTTAAGCCGCAGCGTGTCAATATATGCTGTGGAATCGCTGCTCTTCTGTCGTGAATTTTCCCCACTAAATTCAATGGGGATAAAAGTCCGGCAACAAAGATTTAAAAAAAGAAATATTAAATCAAGCTTTTATTTTTAGTTAAAATGGATAATAAAAAAAAAAGTTTACACCCAGCAGTCGTCCCAGCGACGCGATCCTCTGTTCTGGCCGGGCTATGCTCAGAACAGAGGGACGTGTCACCATGACTACGGCCAGGGTAAGTATAAACTTTTTATTTCCTGCAAGATTTCCACAACAGACAACTCGCCCGAAGAATTTTTCAGACGGAATCCCCTGCAGATTCCAGGCCAGATACACTGTAGTTTTAGTTGTAGCCTAGTGTGTTCTTACCCTAAAGGTTTTTCAGAGGACTGGAAAATGTAAAAAAAATACAATAAGGAAATAAACAGATTATAAAAAAAATATATATATATATAAGTATGTCGTTTAGGTTTTCCATTCCTTCCAGAGGCGATACTATGTTGTTCCGTTACCCTGCTCTCTGGTCACTGCTGTAATTCATGATCCAGTACATGCAGAACTAGAATAATAATTCCTGGCTGCTTTGGCTAATTCCAGGAGTTTATTCTCTTTGTGGAAGAAATGAAGGATCCGGCTTCCGGTCACATACAGATGTATTTACTGCTTTCATTACAGCGCCATTTCCCATTCCATCTATTCCGTATCAGGACATTGGGATGATTGTGAATTGTACAAATGTTGTAGGATTATTTACCACATATAGGAATAAGATTGTTGTAAGAAGAAGGAGGAGGAATTCTTACCATCACTGGGAGATATAATACTCATTCTTGAGCACATGAAGATAGGAAGATCCCTGCAAGATGAAAATCCTTTATTACATTAAGAAGCAAACACAGAATTTTCCGCCCCACAATCCCGAAGTTATAATCTTTTTATCTGTACTTTGATGTAGTTGGATGAGAACTTGTTTTCAGCAGAATGATTTGCAGTTTTTTGCCACAAATTTGGGATATTTACAGGTCATTGTTCAATTTACGTAATTTTTTATTTTAAGGGTAGGAACACACACAGCGTGTTCAGGGTGGATACGCTGCATCAAGCTGCACAGTGTATCAGCCCAGAACAATGCAGGAAATGCCGTCCAAAAAACCGCACCACATTGTGATGGAAGCTTAACTTCGGAGCTCCTCACTTCACTTCCAGAAACTACAGCTTCTAAGGCAGAACTTCGAGATAAAATGGTGAAAACCTCTAAAGATAAATGCAAGGATTCTCCCTGTCCTGCAAAAATGGAGAAGAATCAGTCCGAAATGGACAAATTTCTCAGAAAGAAACGTTCCTCTATTTCCAAAGTGGCGCTGGAGCGACAAGCAGATGACGCCAGAGAAAAGGATTCTGACGGAGACAGCTCAACTGCTTACTCAGATACCGCGAGGGGCACAGAGAGACGTTGTCTCATTCATATTTTAAGAAGGTCCTGACAAGCTATTTCTCCGATAATGAAGGAGGTGGCGGATATCAAAGGAGAGATCAGACAGATCGGACATTGGGTGGACTCGGAGGAAGCACAGACCTCCATTTTGAGGAACAGTGAAGCGGTTTCTACCACACTTACTGCACACCAGAACCATATCAACAATACCCACCAGATGATTGAAGATCAGGAGAACCGTAGTCACAGACGGAACATCAAACTTCGGGGTCTTACCGAATCCATAACAGGAGACACTTTACTCAAAATTTTGCTGATCTGGTAGGCCAAGGGAGATCTCAGATCGCATTTAGAGCTATATATTTCTGTCAGAGGTATCTGCCCAATGTTCACTCCTCTTCGATAGGAAACAACCATTTCTGACCATGCTGCAATCTCTTATGTTTACATTAAAAGAGTTACCTGTTCGCAGTTGGAATTGGAGACAACACCTTAGAGAATAAATTGATGGAATTTTTTACACTTAACGATGACCCTCTTATTTCACAACCTATCCTTTGGGAGACGCACAAAGCCTTCGTGAGGGGGGAACTTATGGCTTTGGGGTCACGGGTAGAGAGAGGTCGCAGCTTATAAACACTGTTGAGCCAAATATCTTCCTTAGAAAACATACACAAGCGTTCGCAGCTGGACTCCGTTCAAACAGAACTACAAAACCTAAGATAGAAACTTAAAAATATCCTATATGTACGCTCTGCTAAATCCCTTGAACTTACTAAAATATAAAGCATAAACACACGGGGACAAGGGAAATAAAATAATGTCGACTCATTAAACAACGAGGAAAAACATTAATTTCCTCCATAAAGGGTACGTTGGGTATAAAAATTACTGATATTGATCCAATAGCTCAAGAATAAATCGGAAATGCTACTATGATTTATATGATATTAAAAAAAAAAGGATTCTTCTCAGATTAATAATATATCACAAGTTAACCCCTTAATGACCAGCCTATTTTAGAACTTAATGACCAGGCTATTTTTTAACGTTTTTCCATCGTCGCATTCCAAGAGCTATAACTTTTTTATTTTTGCGTCGACATAGCTGTATAAGGTCTTGTTTTTTGCGGGACAAGTTGTACTTTTTAATAGCACCATTTTGAGGTACATATTATTTATTGATTAACTTTTATTAACTTTTTTTTGGGGGGGGGGATAGAAAAAAATCTGAAATTTCGCCACTCTTTTTTGCGTCATAAATCTACGCCGTTTACCGTGTGGTATAAATAACACAATAAGTTTAATCAGCGGGTTGTTACGATTGCAACGATACCAAATTTGTATCGTTTTTGTATGTTTTACTACTTTTACACAGTAAAAACACTTTTTTTTCAAAATTATTTGTTTTTGTGTCTCCATATTTGAAGAGCCGTAACATTTTTATTTTTTCGCCGATGCAGTTGTATGAGGGCTTTTTTATTGCGGGACGACTTGTAGTTTTTATTGGTACCATTTTGGAGTAGATGCAACTTTTTGATCACTTTTTATCACATTTTTTTAAAGTCAGGATTCACAGAAAACAGCAATTTTTCCGTTGTTTTTTATTTAATTCTTTACGGCGTTCACCATGCGGGTTAAGTAATGTAATAGATTTATAGTCTGGGTCGTTACGGTCGTCATCCGACTGGTGGTCCAGTCTTTTCCTGCTGCGCATCGCTTTGAATCTCTGGGATCCTTGCCAAGCATGAGGATCAGAAATCCCCGGCGGAAGAGTATCCTTTAGTATCGGCATCCTGTCCGGCAAGTCAATTTTCTCAATACCCAGTTGCGACCAGGCCTTAGAAAGATCCTCCGGTGTTCTGATGGTTATCTGCCGACCCTCTTTCAAAATGGCCAAGCCAAACGGAAACAGCCAACGTATGGGTATTTTCCTTGCTCGCAGGGCCTCAGTCAGGGGGCTTCAGCATCCGTCGTTTGGCTAGAGTGCTAGCCGCCAGATCTTGAAAACCATAATCCTGCTGTCCTCAAACTTCAGGTCTGGAATCGCTCTCGCAGCTGTTAAGATGGCGGCCGTGTCAAAGTAATTAAGCAGGCCACATATGACATCCCTGGGAGGCCCATTCCGTGCCGGTTTAGCTCAACGCCTGATGAGCACGTTCAATAACCTGCGCCGCTCTTTCTTGGCCCAAGAGAGTGGCAAAAATGTTCCTGACTGTAGGCAAAATCTCAGTAGAGAATCTCAGAAACGCCTCGCAACCTGATATTTTTCCGCCTGCTACAATTCTCTTGATCTTCAAGTTGCAGGTAAGTATGGTTCAGATGTGTAAATTGAGAGGTCACAGCGCTTTACAGTGCATAAGCATGGGGGATAATGGCAGATTGAGCGTCCTCCAGGGTTGCCACCCTCTGCCCCACGTGTTGTATATCTGCTTTAATGGAGGATAATTCCTTCAAGACCAGGCTTAGAACTTTAGCAGCAATTTGTCACATTTTCAAGAAAATTTCAAAATGCTATTTTTACAGGGACCAGTTCAGTTGTGAAGCGGATTTTAGGGCCTTATATATTAGAAACCCCCGATAAGTCACCCCACTTTACCGCTCAAAGTATTCAAAACAGCATTTAGAAAGTTTCTTAACCCTTTAGACGATTTAAAGGAATTAAGGCAAAGAAGATGTGAAATTTTCAATTTCTGTTTTTTTTGCAGAAATTAATTTTTTCATTTATTTTTTTTGTAACACAGAAAGTTTTACCAGAGAAACGCAACTCAATATCTATTGCCCAGATTCTGCAGTTTTTAGAAATACCCATGTGGCCCTAGTGCACTTATTGACCAAAGCAATGGCCTCAGAAGCAAAGGAGCACCTAGAGGACTTTTTATTAGAAAATATTTTAGGCACCATGTCAGGTTTGAAAGGCTCTTGCGGTGCCAAAACAGTGGAAATCCCCCAAAAGTAACCCCATTTTGGAAACTATACCCCTTGAGGAAATTATCTATGAGTATAGTGAGCATTTTGACCCCGCAGCTTTTTGCAGAAATTATTGGAAGTAGGCCGTAAAAATTAAAATCTAAATTCTTTCAAAGAAAATGTAGGTTTAGCTAATTTTTTCTTATTTCCACAATGACTAAAGGAGAAAATGCACCACAACATTTGTAAAGCAATTTCTCCCGAGTAAAACAATACCCCACATGTGGTCATAAACGGCTGTTTGGACACACGGCAGGGCTTAGAAGGGAAAGAGCGCCATTTGGCTTTTGGAGCTCAAATTTAGCAGGAATGGTTTGCAGAGACCACATCGCATTTGCAAAGCCCCTAAGGGACCAAAACAGTGAAAACGCCAAAAAAGTTACACCATTTAGGAAACTACACCCCTTGAAGAATCCATCTAGGGGTGTAGTGAGCATTTTGACCCCACAGGGGTTTCATAGATGTTATTAGAATTGGGCAGTGAAGATGAAAAAAATCCTTTTTTTCCAATAAGATGTAGCTTTAGCTCAAAATTTTTCATGTTCTCAACAAATAAAAGATCCCCAACGTTTGTAAAGCAACTTCTCTGGAGTACGGCAATATCCCATTTGTGGTCATAAACTGCTGTTTGGGCACACGGCAAGGATCAGAAGGGAAGGAGCGCCATTTGGCTTTTGGAGCACAGATTTTGCTGGATTGGTTTCTTGACACCATGTCACTTTTGCAAAGCTCCTAAGGTACCAGTACAATGGAAACTCCCCAAAAGTGACTCGATTCACGAAACTACACCCCTTGAGGAATTCATCTAGGGGTGTAGTGAGCATTTTGACCCCACAGGTGTTTCATAGATTTTATTAGAATTGGGCAGTGAAAATAAAAAAAAATCCTTTTTCTTCAATAAGACGTCGTTTTAGCTGAACATTTTTCATTTTCTCAACAAATAAATGAAAAAAAGCACCCCAACACTTGTAAAGCAACTTCTCCTGTGTATGGCAATACCACATATGTGGTCAAACTGCTGTTTTGGCACAGAGTAGGGCTCAGAAGGGAAGGAGCACCATTTGGCTTTTGGAGTACAGATTTTGCTGGATTGGTTTCTGGGCGCTGTCGCATTTGCAAAGTCCCTGTGGGACCAAAACAGTGGATCCCCCCCAGACGTGACCCAATTTTGGAAACTACACCCCTGAAGGTATTCACCTAGGGGTGTAGTGAGCATATTAACCCCACAGGTGATTGGCAGAAATTGGTGTGCACTCGATGTTACAGAGTGAAAATTGGATTTTTTTCCATAGATATGCCAATATCTGGTCCCCAGCTTGTGCCACCATAACAAGACAGCTCTGTAATTATTATGCTGCGTTTCCCGGTTTTAAAAACACCCTACGTGTGGCCCTTATCTTTTGCCTGGACATTCGACCAGGCTCAGGAGTGAAAGAGTACCATGTAAAATTAAGGCCTAATTTGGCGATTTACAAAGTATTGGTTCACAATTGCAGAGGCTCTGATGTGAAATTATAACAGAAACTGCTGAGATGTGACCCCATTTTGGAAAAAGCACCCCTCAAGGCATTTATTAAGGGGTGTAGTGAGCATTTTCACCCCACAGGCCTTTTCCATGAATGATTGCGCTGCGGAAGGTGCAAAGTTAAAATTAAAATTTTTCCCTAGATATGCTATTTCAGTGGCAAATATGTCGTGCCCAGCTTGTGCCACTGGATGCACACACCCCAAAAATTGTTAAAAGGGTTCTTTCGGGTATGGCGATGCCATTTATGTGGAAGTAAACTGCTGTTTGGGCACACTGTAGGGTTCAGAAGGGCGGTAGTGCCGTTTGGCTTTTGGAGAGCGGATTTTGCTTGGTAGTAGTTTTGTTTGGAGTCTTACTGGTGTTTCCGTTTATAATGTGGGGGTACATGTAAGCCGGGCGGAGTATATAAGGGGCATAGTCAGGTGGTATAATAATGGGGGTAAAAAAAACAAACAATAAAATAATCCATAGATGTGTGTTACGCTGTGACACAATCCTTTCTGCACAGGCCGGTGTCTCACCAATAAACGGTCCTTACTTATTCCCCTTTTGGTCCACACTCGGCATCTTTGCAGTTTGAGGAATTTTGCTGGGAAAGTGTTGTCCAGGTATAATACGGGCGCCCTCGCTTCCAGCAGATATGTTTGGGCCCTCCCCTTCCTGCTTCCCTAATTTTAGGGGCCTTGATAATTCGCCACTTGAAACAGAAGAAATGTTCCCCTCGGGTCGACACAACTGCATATTTTTCTTTCCTGACTTATTGGAGCCTAAACTAATTTTAATTTTTCCATAGACGTAGTGGTATGAAGGCTGCTATTTTTGCGGGACGAGCTGTAGTGTTTATTGGTACCATTTTTGGGTACATGCGACTTTTTGATCACTTATCCTTTTTATTGGGAGGCAAGGTGACCAAAAAACAGCAATTCTGGCATATTTTTTTACTTTTTATACAGCGTTCACCACGCGTCTTTATTCTGCGGGTCAGTCCGATTCTGGCGATACCTAATTTATAGAACTTTTTTATGTTTTACAACTTTTTGCACAATAAAATAACTTTTGTAAAGAGAATGGATTTTTTCTGTCGCCAAGTTGTGAGAGCCAGAACGGTTTTAATTTTTTCGTCGACGGAGCTGTATGAGGGCTTGTTTTTTGCGAGACGAGTTATAGTTTTTATAGGTACCATTTTTGGGTACATGCGACTTTTTGACCAAAACAATGACAATGACCAAAAAATAGCAATTATGTCAGTATCTTTTAGTTTTTTTTTTTACTGCGTTCACTGTGCGGAATAAATAACATAATATTTTTATAGTTCAGGTCGTTACGGTCGCAGCGATGCAAAATATGTATGGCTTTATTATTTTTTTCAATAATGACTTGATAAGGGATAAAGGGCGATTGTGTTTTATGTTGTTATTACTTGAAACTTTTATTGTATTTTTACAACTTTTATTTTTACTTTTTTTACACTTTTCTTTAGTCCCACTAGAGAACTTGAAGCTCCAACTGTTTGTTTGATGTTCTAATACATTGCACTACCTATGTAGTGTATTGTTCACTGACACTTCCGTAATGGCAGATAGGAAGCCATTGTTAGGTCTCCTGTTGCCATAGTAGCAGTCGCAACCCATGCCATCGCATGGCAGGCTGCCGATTTCATACAGACCACTTTGATGCAGCGATTGCATTGGATCGCTGCATTGAAGGGGTTAATGGCAGGTATCGGAGCTAGCTCCAGGTTCCTGCCTTTACAGTGGGATGTCCATTGTAACATACAGCGAACACCCACTGTTGATGACGCCGGCTCAGCTTCTGAGCCGGAAGCTGAGCCGGTGCCATCTTGCCGATGGTACCGGAAGGCTTTTGGGCCCCGCCAATGACGGGGCATAGGAGGATTTCGCTGCTGGCAGACCGGGAGGTAATTATTAGGCCTCCGATCGCCTTTGCAGCCACCGGCAACCCAGCGATCACGTTGCTGGGGTGCCGGTGGCTATAAACTCCACATGCTGTGATCTCTATTGAACACAGTATGTGAGGGGTTAATCGGTCGGATCGGAGGCTAGCTCTGGTCTTGGCCGATACCTCAGGGTGCCAGCTGTAACATACAGCTGTCACCCGGAGGTGATGTCGCTGGTTCAGCTCCTGAGCCAGCTTCATCTCCTACATGTACAGTTACGTGGATTTGCGGGAAAACACCAGCTGCCATCACGTAACTGTATGTGAAAATGCGGGAAGGGGTTAAAGAACGTAGTAAGGAGAATCGAAGATTCGAGTTTCCATCTGAATAAAGGTAATATAATTTTGTTTATATATGTTTTTATTATTTTTCATATTTAGAGGTTATAAAAAACCTAAGGTGGATCTTAGGTACTAAGACAGGGTCTTAGTTATATTAAGCACAGGTCTTAATATAAAAACCTGAGAATAACAGTTCTCGAGGTTAAAAAGTCCATAGCCCGTGTGAGAAGGCTACAGGTAATAAATAACTGTGCAGCACGTAAAAAATAAAGTACTCGGAGATTTGGAGTATCTCCTATAGATTAAGGATTATAGAGTATTAAGATTATTTGTTTAAAAAAAGTTGAAGGAATGGTGCATGGCCAGTTGTTAACTGGGCGTACTTTAAATGACAAAGTAAGTGATTACAGGTGGTTACAGAGTAAGTTGACATGAGAGAAAAAAATTGTTGAAAAGGCTGGCAGCCATAATCTGGTCGTTTGCATGTGATGAATAGAATGGTTTGTGGAAAGTTGAAACAAATGATTGTTATAGATTAAACATATATGGGAAGTATACTTAGAGTAAAATAATAGGATAGTAATTATTGAAAACCGGTTGAATCTGTTTTGTCTTCAATGTTGCAAAAGAGAAAGATTGAGACAGTCTTTCACAAAATCCTCGTCAAGCTTACCTCGGGTGAGCGACATTACTGTCTTGGGACTGTGTTTTGGTAAGCGGCTCTAGGCGTCTAGAGTGCAGCGAGCACTACAGTCCAGGGAGAATAACATTTTGGTAAGTGGCCTTATTTATAAGGTGCAGCGAGCACTGTTCACGAACTACTTGTAGTTCATCTCAAACTATAACTAAAATCCACATGAGACTCCTTGACTGTGAAGAATGAATATATGAGGGTTAAATAAATAAAACCCTGTGTGTATAAGGGAGTCCAATTAGGAATGGTCATTGGTAAAATTGTTACCAGGACAAATTCGTAGGAAACATAGTGTTAAAACACCCAGGAGCATTAAGTATATGACTGATCAGCATAATACTTGTGAATGATTATTGGGAGTGTGATAAGGAAAAATTAAGAAATTAAACTCTTTACTAATGTATCAATATGGAGAATGATGACTTATCTTGTGGGAGAGCAGAAGTTATACTGATTCTATTGTGTGAGTTACCAGACGGAGTCACAGGAATTCCATCTGTTCAACTAACCATTGTATATAATAAATTAAAAACGTAACCGCATTATTTTATATAGACGTATAACACTTGGTATATCATAAATTAACATTATCTTACATACATTGTGTAATTTGAACATGTGGTATTGTATACTTAATCTCTATCTCCTGGTGTACATACGTCATATTGGCTATATAAACTGCTGTAATTAATGATTTGATGTCCAATCTCCATAGGAAGATATTGGTTTATATTATAGATTGCAGAATATGTGTAATATTGTAAAATATGTGTAAAATTGTTATGCTAACTGTATGTTTGCTGTTTGAATGAACAGAAGTATATGGTACAGTGTCTCTGTGTTTTACAGACTTACACCAGAACGTGGGTCTAAGTTGACACTTTGTTTTTTTCAAAATTTGATTATTAAACTTTTTGCATTTGGGGTAAAGAATTAAGAGGTGGGAGGGAAAATAAAAAACATACAAAAATAAGAGAAGGGGGGGATCCCCAGAAGCGGTTACAAGAGATTACATTCATTCTATAATACAGAGTAATCACTCAGGAGATCTTTTATTAGTCAGGGGAAAGGGGGACGATGACAAACAAACAAATCAGCCTGTCCTCAGGACAAAATCTTCTGCTGCATTATTTGCCTACAGAAATAGAAAGCGCGTCTCTCCTCCTCCTAATCAAGGCTTAAAGGGGTTGTCCGGGATTTAATGACTGTGTTAATGCATGTAATTTATAAATGTAAATACATTTGTAATATACTTACATTTTCCAAAGTGGCCCTGTTTCCTGATCCTGCCTTGGGGAACTTGACGGGTGACGTCACTCTCTGCACTGGCTCTGTCCGCTTTGTTGATCTTGAATTCTTTGACGGGTATACGACACGTCACTTGTGACGTGCCGTGTATGGGCTGTTCTGCTTCACAGCCCGTAACGCGCATGCGCTGTCACTGCTGTTCTCGCGGTCCCTGCTGTTCAAGAGAACAGCAGGGGCCGCGCATGCGCGTTACAACAGAACAAGCAGATATACCCCATGTCACAAATGACGTGTCGTATACCCGGAAAAAAATTCAAGATCAACAAAGCGGCCAGAGCCAGTGCAGAGAGTGACGTCACCCGTCAAGTACCCCATGGCAGGATCTGGAAACAGGGCCACTTTGGAAAATGTAAGTATATTACAAATGTATTTACATTTATAAATTACATGCATTAACACAAAGTCATTAAATCCCAGACAACCCCTTTAATGCCACCATGGACAAAGAGGTGGGACGGGAGCCAGTCGACTGCCCATATCCGTCCATGCCACTGTAAACGCTGCAGGGGCGCCCAAGAGGAGAGAACACAACAACGGAGCATGACAGACACTTTATTATATAAACTCTGTGTGTGAAGTGGCGGGTAACACTCCCATCTGTGAATCTGCACTTCACTCGTGCACGTCCGCGTTGTGACAATTATTGCACACGTGGTCAGGAGTGAGTTAGAGAGTTAACAACTGGGAAAAGAGATAGAAGTGAATGTATGACTAGTTTTGTATACATAAGTCCTGCATCTTTACTGTTGGGGTTATAAGTGTTTTCTACTATACCTCTTTGTGGTGTTCTCTTGTGATGTGGATGTATTGACTGTTCTCACTAACAATACAGTGAATGGGTAATAGAAGGACCTTTCAAATGTGTTTGAATGTATAAGGTAAGTGAAGGGTTACTCCTGAACTATCTGCATCTTATAAGGGACGGTAAAAGTCTCTAAATCCCATAAAAGGTCCGCTGTCTAGTTTAATTCTCTGTGTTACACTCAGTAGCAGGAGTTGGTAGAAAGTGAAGCAGGGAATGTTTGTACTGATTGGTTTGATCCTTTGTATCTATAAGAGTTCTTCTTCTTGTATATTTCTGTGCCTGTGCTTGAGTTACTAATCTCTGACTGCTATGCTATAGCAGCAAAATGTGACATGTAGTAGTAAGGTTTAGTACGGTGATATTGCCTGCCAATTAAAGGTGGTCTGACAAGATCCATATTGTGCCCTGTAGTTTTGGACTTCCGTAGAGGAGTGAAATTTGGAGTTATGGTAAAACCCCACCCATGGGGACACTGTGTGGCATATCCTGAAGGAAGTCGTATGATCATAATGATTTAGGCACATGGTAAGAAAGTATACAAAATGTGGAATGGGTGGAGAACTGTGCTTCCAGCTCCACCTTTGGAGGATACTCTAGATACTAAAGTGTTGAAAACTATTGCTCCGTATTGTAAGAATGATGTAGAAAAGAAAATGTATTATGAATGGTTGAATTTAGTTAACACAGATATTAGAGTGTTGCTCTTACAGCAATTATAACCCCACATGCTTAAACAATGTATTGTATGTCACCTAACATGATGATGATGATGATGATGATCTACTAACCATGATAAGCAGAATGCCAAAGCCTAGAACAGGTGGAATATATCCAGTTAGTGAGTTACAGGAAGTAAAAGGTTTGATGGCTGATGGTTACACTAATGTAGATACCTCCAATGTGATTAAGTCTAGGTAATTATAGAATGCCTTGAACTTGTACTAAATTGTTGGAATTGAAGAAACAAAGAGGAAGGGAATAATAATAAAATGCTGCCATTATATTAATCATGTGGGCAACGTACGTGTTAAAGCTAGTCTAACAAAAATAGCCGATTTCAGAGTGAAGTGGCTTCAAGATCACAAGGTCAACAAAGACTCCTGGTGGAATAATACCTTTTCTTTCTTAAACCCAGCTAATTGGTTTAAGGGAATAGCAGGATGGCTGATGGGTATACTTAAAACGGTGTTCCAAATTATTTTGTTTTGCATACTTGGCTATATCGGCTTTCATTTGCTAATATGACTAATGAACTGCAGTATAAGGGCTTATTCAGACGAATGGGATATACGTCCGTGCAACGGACCTATATTAGTCTATGGGGCTGTGCAGACAGTTGCGTGATTTTTACGCAGAGTTCGTCCGCTGCGTAAAAGTCACGACATGTCCGTTCTTTGAGCGTTTTTCGCGCATCACGCACCCATTGAAGTCAATGGGTGCGTGAAAACCACGCATGTCACACGGAAGCGTGATTCGCGCAACAGCAGTGAAAAGGATGAATGAAAACAGAAAAGCACCACGTGCTTTTCTGTTTACAAACATCCAAATGGAGTGTCATAATGATGGCGGCTGCGCGAAAAACCCCACGCAGCCGCGCATCATACATGGCTGACACACGGAGCTGTTAAGTGCCTTTTGCGCAGGCAAAATGCCGCATTTTTTGCGTGCGCAAAAAGCACACGCTCGTGTGAATCCAGCCTAAGGTTGTGTAAGAAGACAGTTTTTTTTTTTATGTACCTTATCTATAAGGTTTAAATAATTAAAGTGAGATTTGTACAGTCAGGTTTTAGAGTTATAAATATAGCAGAAATTTAGTTTCCTTTGAAATTGAAATACTTAACAAGCATGGTCTGCATAAATGATAGATTGCTAAGTTATCAGGTAATAAAACTGATAACTCTCATTGTGTCTCCCTATAAGGGCAGATTCACACGAGCGTAGCATTTTTGCGCGCGCAAACAACGCAGCGTTTTGCGCGCGCAAAAACCATTTGACAGCTGCGTGTGACATCCGTGTCTGATGCGCGGCTGCGTGATTTTCGCGCAGCCACCATCATAGAGATGAGGCTAGTCGACGGCCGTCACTGTCCAAGGTGCTGAAAGAGCTAACTCTTTCAGCACCCTCGACAGTGAATGCCGAACACAATATTGCAAAACCTGTAGAAAAAAAAGAAAAAGTTCGTACTTACCGAGAACTTCCCGGCCGTTGCCTTGGTGACGCGTCCTTGGTGACGCGTCCTTGGTGACGCGTCCTTGGTGACGCGCCTCTCTTGACATCGGGCCCCACCTCCCTGGATGACGCGCCAGTCCATGTGACCGCTGCAGCCTGTGCTTGGCCTGTGATTGGCTGGAGCTGTCACTTGGACTTAATTGTCATCCCGGGAGGTCAGACTGGAGGAAGAAGCCGGGAGTTAGCGGTAAGTCAGAACTTCGTTTTTTTTTCTACAGGTTCATGTATATTGGGATCGGAAGTCACGGTCCATGGTGCTGAAACAGTTTAACTCTTTCAGCACCATGGACAGTGACTATCTCCTGACGTCGCGTACCGATAATTTTTTTGCCGGGTTCGGCCAAAACGAGTTTGGCCGAACCCGGTGAAGTTCGGTACGCTTGTCCGGCTTCGCTCATCGCAAAGACACTCCGTTTGGATGTTCGGAAACAGAAAAGCACGTGGTGCTTTTCTGTTTTCATTCATCCTTTTCACTGCTGTTGCGCGAATCACGCTCGTCCCACGGAAGTGCTTCCGTGTGGTGCGCGTGGTTTTCACGCACCCATTGACTTCAATGGGTGCGTGATGCGCGAAATACGCAGAGTTATTGAACCTGTCGCGCTTTTTGCGCAGCAGACAAACGCTGCGCAAAAAGCACGGACTGTCTGTACTGCCCCATAGACTTGTATTGGTCCATGCGTGCCGCGTGAAAACCACGCGGCCCGCACGGACCGAATACACGCTCGTGTGAATCCCCCCTAATACCCAGATTTTCTCTATCCTTCTGTCTCTGGATTGTTACCAATACTTTGCCTTTACACACAGGGGCAAACAATATGCCTGGATGGGGATTCCCCAGGGTGCAGCAAATTCCCCTGATATTGTCATTCGTGCAATGAAAGCTGTTGGATAAGTGGTCCCCCAAACACTCCACCACTTGTCTGTTGCAATATGTTGATAATTTGCTTTTGTGTTGTATCTCTATTGACCTATGTGCTTAGGAAACGGTCTCATTATTGTTGTAATTTTCCCATATAGGTTTACTGCTATCCAAGACCACCCAGTCCCACACAACCATCACTATGCCTATGGTTGTAGAGAAAGGAGGGGGGGGGGCGGGTTTAATGTACAAACTTGCAAATGACAATGTCTTGTTTGATATGGAACATGAGCCTGATTGTCATTGTTTAATGCAACTTCAAGCCCAAGGGTTACCAGGTGTTACCATTGACTAACTATGATATTCAGTATTTTGTAGACTGATCTAGATAATGGAACAAGCAAACAGGACATTTCACCACGGGGTATGCAGTAGTCCAGGAAGGTAAGACAGTCCTGCGAAAGCCACTGCCCTCAAGCAGCTCTGCCCAAGAGGCAGAACTCATGGCACTCGCAGAAGCATGTAAGTTGGACACAGGTAAAAGCCTATACAGACCTCAAGGTACGTTTATGGAGTCGCACACGATTATGGCACAATATGGCGAGCAAGAGGTTATTTGAAATATTAATACTCTATTTGGAATTTATGAACAAATCACTGGAATGAGGATAGAGTTTATAAAATATAAATTTTTACTTATGATTTGTTAAAAGTGTGCAAATACATACACAAAGGACAAATTTATAGAATAAAACTGTACTCCCTTTTGTGAGAGAAAAATTACATTCTGTTTGGCCACGGATTACCCATTTGTGCAGGTTGTGACGACTTTTTTACAGAATAAATACAAAGCTCCAAATATGACTGCATAAGGAAGAGGTTTTTCAAGAGGTATATTTGGGGTAATCCACCCCCCTACCCGTTCTATAATGTATCCAAGTCCATCTCGATCCTGTAGCCGGGGACTGGGAAACCTCCTTTTTTCCTTTGATGTGTATCCAGGCAACTGGTATTATGCATTCTACCGACGCGTTTCCTTGTGGCCAAAATTCTTCAGGGGAGATAAGGCCAAGACTCTACAATCGGAGGCTTTGGAGCAAGAAATAAATAAATCTTATGCAGTGACAGAGATAGTTAAATGCATCTGTTCCCACGATGCTGGGATAAATGCCTGTCACGGCGTGTAACGTCCTCCCTGACATGTGGAAAGAGTCATCTATTTAGCTGAAGACTCCTAACTATCAAGACCCAACCCCGATGACGTGTCTGTGGGTGTGTTCAGGAGTAGCAGCTGTAACGATGTCAACAGTAAAAAAAACTCCCAAAGAGGGGGAGGTGTACGTGTCTGAATAAGCAGCACATAGCTCCTCCCACCAAGGCCGACAGCCAATGGGTTCGTGTAGCCTGACACAGCTGGCGATTACTGTGAGTGGGGGTGCTGATGGTCATTACTGTAAGTTGGGGGGCTGATGGTCAATACTGTGAGTTGGGGGGTTGATGGTCATTACTGTGAGTTGGGGGCTGATGGTCCCTTTACTGTGAGTGGGGGGCTGATGGTCTTCGAGTGTTTTCCGCCTCTGACCTCCCATTGAAATTAATAGGAGGCAGAAAAAACCTGCGGCGCTCGTTTGGTGCTTTTTTTGTCTGTGGTTTTTGCATTCTCTTCAACGGCTTAAAAAAAATGTGGGAAAAAAACACAGCAAAAAAAGTCAAACAATGCTGTCAATTCAAAATCTGCCTCAATCAGCTCTCTACTGACTGACATATCTCAACAAGGAGATGAACAACCAGAGCAGGTAAAAAAAAAAAAAAAAGAGGTGAAATCCTCAATACCAGAAAAATAAAGAGACAAATTGATAGTTTTTTACCGCTCAGACGGTTGTGGATGTAAAGTCTGAAGTGTCCATCAAGGGTTTGACCTTCCCCGAGCTAGAATGCAGAAAAAACAATCCAAATTTCCACTGGTGTGTGTAGATCCTCGTACTTGATGTTCTAAATCTCCAGCAAGGGAGAAAGGAGATGGTGCACTACCTTTGGGAAACTACAAATTCCACGAGTTTATTCCATACTTACAAAAACCGATCTAGATAAAAGCATAAGATAAGCTCTTGTAAAATGCCAAATAATGCAACCCAACCCTGGGTTTCGCCCTTCCGGCTTCCTCTGGGGCATATAAGTGTAGTTATGAATTAATTGAATAAAAAGACCTCATTATTTGTTGTGAAACTGCGCTGCGGCATAATGAGATCTAATTGCATGACTCGTCTATGCTACTTAACTAAAAGCTGTGTGAATACGGTTCAATCGCTCCAAGACATATATAAAAAAACATATATAGAAGTATAACCAATATGATGTCTTTTTTATGATGATCCCCACATTCCTTCCACCTATATGAATAACCGCTCGGTTATATAAATCACAATGATCCACCTTATACAAATGACAATTTTGAAATATAGGTTATTACAATATTATGTGTCAATCTTACAATATTATATACCGATCTTACATCTTATACATGCGGGTAAAGTACCATTTTTTATTTTACGTTTTTTTCAATTGAAAGAGCTTTTGATTTCTGTAAATATGACCTCCTGATGCTGCAAATTTTACAAATGACCATTTTAGTTCTCTTTACAACCTTTAAAATGTATTGCTCTCTGTTGTGTATAATAAGTTAAGTTTGGATTTTGAGTTTTTTACTTCTAAAATAAAAATCTGTTAGGAGATTTGTTCAATAAAATTTGCATTATACTCCAGCGGTTGATGGCTTGAAGATTATACTGACTGTCATTTGCATCGACTATTTAGGAAAATCAGCGAAAAATAACATTTGCATAATAATTTGGAATGCGATGTAGTGTGGAAAATAGGCTTTGTTCCTTTATAGGCAAATTGTGATTTATCATAAAATGTACCTGCCACCTACTAGGGCAATTATATTATTAGACGTTATTTGTATGTTCTCCCTGTTTTCTCCTGACACTCCGGTTTACTTCCATGCTCCAAAAAACGTACTAAAAGTTAATTGGCTTAACTGGTTGCCGACACAGGACGAGAATGCTCGTACTGAGCGGCGGTTACTTCTCCATTCTCGTCCTGTGTGACAGCCGTCTCTGCGCGTGATCGAGAGCGGGGCAACGGTAATACACAGCCACGGTCCCGCTCTGACAGCGGAGAGGAGAGAAACGTCTTCTCTCCGCCATTAACCCTTTGAATGGCGCGATGAAAGCTGATCGTGGCGTTCAAGGAGAGGGAACTGCACTTTGATCGCGTCACAGAAAATAACGTGTGACGCGATCAAAGCCCATAACTTGTATGGCCAGACAGCCCAGGGTCCATTGAAGGACCCCAAGGCTGTCTGAACATATTTCCTGTTAGGGCATACTGAGGTCTGCCTTAGCAACTGCCTGTGTACTATCCGTACACAGGCTAATGTACTAGCATATAGATCTATGCCAGTACATTACAGTTACAAAATCAAAATGATAAATCCCTTCATGGGATTAAAAAAAATACACAAACACACTACTTATAATAAATAAACTTTTCAAAATAGAAGTCCCAAAACATGAACTAATATAGACATAATTGTTATCGCCACGACCGTAACAACCTGTACAACAAATGTATAATATTATTTATGATCGGTGTATGGCGTAAAAACGGAAGTGCTTTTTTTCTGAATTTTCGCCAAAATAAAAATGTATAGAAACTAAACGATAATGTATTTGTACCAAAAAATGGTACCTACATAAAGTACAACTCGTCCCGCAAAAAACAGTCTCCTACAACTACGTCGTACAAAAAATAAGAGTTATGAGTGTCGGGATGCAAAGAGGGAAATATAAAAAAAAATTGTTCTGTCCTCAAGGCCAAAATTGCCCGTGTCCTTACACTGGCCAATTATCGGGCAAAACTCTCGTTCATCAGCTGATTGCATTGTTTTAAATGCAGAAATTTTTATCCTTGTCGGCAGCATATTTCCCTGCTACCTACATGCTAAAAATGTATGGGGACGAGCGATCAGAGTAACGATTGCACAGCCCAAGTCGGGCCGTGTAATACCAGCTTTACTGTGAATGTGGCCCTAATGTGTGTGTCAGAGAGGAAAATGTAACAGTACTGTGGAATATATTGCTATATAAGAAAAGTTGAACTTGACTCTTATTTCCTTGTATGTTACAGTAAGATTATTCCAGCCGTGTGCCTGTAATTTGACTTGACTTTTCAAATACAGCAGAGGCGACTGAGTGCAGGAAAACAGGTACATTTTGTTTACATAGGATTTCAATTTGAGATTTAAAATTATTTGGACTACATTGTCACATCTGTATTAGTCATTTCTATGACACTTGGTTGTGATAAGGAGCCAGGATCACTAGTAAAAGTAAATAAAATGAAGCCAAACTAGAGGAATATTTTACATCTCATGGTGTTACATAAAGATGCAGAATAGTTGAGTTTGTCATTTGCCATAACTCATGGTGATATCCGTTTCATCCCACGTCTTTATAAAAGTCAATAGAAATTAAACATTTCCTCTAATATGGCAAAAAATATTGCACAAATGAAATCGTTAACATTTAATGAAAAAAACAAACGTAATACAAACTGTTTTTAACCCTTTCACGGCTGCCATACGGCTATATATGTTCTTACTTCCAATGCCCCGTGCAATTATCACACATGTCGGCCAGGGCTTTGAGAGCCCTGGAATACACCCCCCTCACTGTAGATAGTGCCACCCACAACACCCTGTAGGCATCGCAAAACCCTCTAGATAGCGCCACCTAAGCTCCCTCCAGCATCGGAATTCCCGGCCAGCGCTCTGGCCGAGTATTCCCCTCCTAGTTGGAGCACCCGCTGTCTCCATCCCCGCTATAGATCGTGTCACCGTTAGTGGCTCTTTCTAAGAGCGTAATCCCCGTCCAACACTCTGGCCGGGGATTCCGCTACTGGAGAAGCCCCTGGTATCACTATCCATATATGGACAATGATATCAGGGGCTACTCTTGAAGCGGAATCCCCGCACTGGTAGGAGGGGATTCCGCTTTTAGATTTAACCCCTGACATTACTGTCCATATATGGACAGAGACATCAGGGGCTTCCTGTAGGAGCAGAATCTTCGGCCAGAGGGATTCCGCTCCTACAGGGAGCTACAGTGGTGCTATTTACAGGAAGGGGGTACCATTTACATGTGGGGTGGGGGGGGGTGGCACTATCTGCAGCGGGGACATTGCTAAATACAGGGGGGATGTTATGGCGCTATCTACATGGGCACTATGTGGGCATTATCTACAGGGAGAACTGACACTGTGGGCACTGGCACTATCTATGTGGGCAATGTGGCACTATCTACACTGGTATTGTGTCACTATCGACATGGGTCCTGTGGTGTTTTCAGGGGGTTGAGACAAAAAACTCTTAGGCTGGGTTCACACGACCTATTTTCAGACGTATACGATGCGTTTTTTGCCTCGTTTTACGTCTGAAAATACGTCTCAAATACGTTGTCAAACATCTGCCCATTACTTTCTATGGGTACAACGCTGTATTGTTCCCACGACGCGTAATTTTACGCGTCGTACGGCAATTACGACGCGTAAAATTACGCCTCGTAAAAAGAAGTGCAGGACACTTCTTTGGACGTTTTTGGAGCTGTTTTCTCATAGACTCCAATGAAAACAGCTCCAAAAACGGACGTAAAAAACGCTGCGAAGAATGCGAGTTGGTCAAAAAACGTCTGAAAATCAGGGGCTGTTTTCCCTTGAAAACAGCTCTGTATTTTCAGACGTTTTTGGTCACTACGTGTGCACATACCCTCAACGAATAAAATTGATCCATTTATTTTTTATTTTTTTTTAACGTCCATGAAACACGGATGGCAAATGACGGTTAAAAACGGTCAGACGGCCAGGAAATGAGTTCAAATTTTGAGACACATTGATGCAAAACAGACATGAAAAACAAAAACTGACCGTTGATTCTTTGTTGACTGACATATTTTTCACGGTCGTGTGTATATATAGCGCTCTTCACTCTCCCTTCACAGTGATCCAGGGTGACGAAGGGAGAAGACTAATTGTTACAGAGCTCTACTGTAGATAAATATATATAGATGAATAGATATAAAGTGGTTTTTGTTTTTTTTTCTGATTTGACTTCTCATAATAAAAATTAAAAACTGAGTTAATTAAACTAATCTAGAAAATAAAAGCATCAGAAGTCTTATAAAACAAAACTAAGTAAAAATAGTTGTGATATTCAAAGCGGTTACAAAAATATTATCGTTTAAAGAAGTGCATATAAGAAATGGAAAATTTGACCTGGACACGGGCATCAATGAACATATCTCATTGAATATAATGCAGATATTTTGATAACCTTTATATAATTACTCTAACAGTTCCCTTCTTTTTGACAAAATACTGCATCCAACTATTCTATCCCTATGGGAACCAATATCCTCTGAAGGTGGAAACTCGGATCCTCCTATCCCTTCCTAAACTAGGATAGTGGCTATTAGAATGGGGAATCTACCTATCGTGAGTTACAGCCGAAACTGTGGTATATCATGGTTTCCACAGGTAGCCATATAAACAGTGGGATCATCAAACTTGCCTTGAGATCCTTTCCCACAGATCTATAAATCATTTACCTAAGGCCAGATTTACACGAGCGTGTGCGTTTTGCGCGCGCAAATGGTACTTAACAGCTCCGTGTGTCACCCTCGTATGATGCGTGGCTGTGTGATTTTCGCTCAGCCGCCATCATTATGACTCTGTTTGTAAACAGAAAAGCACGTGGTGCTTTTCTGTTTTCATTCATACTTTTTACTGCTGTTGCGCGAATCACACGCGTCCCACGGAAGTGCTTCCGTGTGGTGCGCGTGATTTTCACGCACCCATTGACTTTAATGGGTGCGTGATGCGCGAAGAGCGCAGAAATATAGGACATGTTGTGCGTTTCACTCAGCGGACACACGCTGCGTGAAAATAACGGACTGTCTGCACGGCCCCATAGGCTAACATAGGTCCGTGCGACGCGCGTGAAAAATCACTCGCGTTGCACAGACGTATTGCACGTTCGTGTAAATCCACCCTACGAGTGGGGTGTTCCCGGCCACACAAATCTATACCTAATTATCTGATTCTTTCCTAACACCACCACGTTGGACAAATATGTCGACTTGAGAAGGGTTTCTTCCATCACAGTAGACTCAGATCATCCATCATCCCTGATGAATTGAGGCATGTGAACTGTTACTGGAAACAAAGATGAAGAAATTATTTCATGTCCCAATGTTTCTCCTTTTTCTACACACAGAACTTTAATCTGCGTTGGTTTTTATAACCGTTACAACACTTCGTTGTCATAAAAAATTAGTTTGACTATCAGATAAATCTGTATTCCTATAATAAATACCTACAAAGCTACATGTGATATTCTGTAAAACCAACCACCTATTCCCTTAAACCAGTCAGCTGGGTTTAGCCAACTCAGCAAATCTGAATTCCAGTTATCCTGAGCGTTATTAACTTTCCTGAACTCTTTACCTTATTATCCTGCTCGATATCATACTTGACTTGCAACAGGCCAGAGGGTTCTATATAATGCCAGCAGGCAGGGCCTACTATCTGACACATACCGGCTTGGGATGCTATGAGATAGTCCAGGACTATAGCATGCTGGTTAGTTACTAAGATAAGCTGACTGGTAAGTGTTCTAGTTCTATTTAAAGCATCAGAAACATATACTGTAATATTGTCAAATAAGTCAGAAAGCTTTTCAATATTATGTGCCTACTAGTGTGAGTGATAGGCCAAACTCTTTTTGCCAGGGATCATGTACTAGGGATTTGGCCTTACTTGGGTTGGCTTACTTCTTGAACAATAACATCGACCCAAATGGCCTTACTTGGGTTGGCTTACCTCTTGAACAATAACATCGACCCAAATGGACATATATATAATGATAGCAGACAACGTGTATGTAAGTAAAGATACCACATATATTTTTCTGCTATTATTATATATGTCCATTTGGGTCTATGTTATTCCTCTTCCTTATATTAAATTGAGATATCCTAAATAGGACCTGTTTTATTAATACTATCTTTCAAATACATTGTCCTGCTGGGCCCTTCTACGGAGCGTATATCCTGACAGATTCACTTTTTAATGAATATAACTAATGATTTCAGAATGTGTATGCACTAATACAACACAAGGTTATCACTTATTATTTCCATACACTACGTAGCGTACCTACCTTTTATAGGTCCTTCTGACATCTTTCAAAGATAGTACCTTAGACCTAACTTAGGTACTTGTCCTCCATGGCACTTATCTATTACTTACTTGTTAATTCAGCAGATATAATCTCCGCATCGTAAATCCCAAGTGCCCAGACATGTGCACTTGCTCTCTGGATCCTAAAATTGGCTATGTCCAGCCTGGAACGCTACACGCATGCGCATCCCGCACGCATGGATTGGACCCTGTGTATATCTTCTTGATTGGCTAATGCACCTGCCAATCTTGTTGTATGTAGGCTCGTCTCCAGTTAGGGAATCCTATTGGCTCCTACACAGGTGATTCCTGTGTTAGGTATGCCCGAGGTTTTAAAGGAAGAGGAATTACAATGCCCGCTCACTATACCCATTTTGACCCCCTGAGGACGCTGTTTTAAACATGGGGGGGGAGGCTAAGATACTTTTAAACAGCTATGTCAGACCGGCCTCCATACCACGATTAATCGCAAACTAGCGTATGTTTAGCAGTCTGCAGCTCCTGATCCAAGCACTTACACTGTTGCATCTATCATACTCTATCCTGCCACAGTGAAGGCATCGTTTCTACAGAGCATGTGCCAGCTGACTTTAGCTATACATTTTAATTCATTGCGTCAGTCGTTTCTTTCCTTGGACGTTTTAATAGCATATTAATAAAAGTTATATTTTACCATTGTTCAGTCAGTAGTTGGGAAATTTGGTTTCATTGTGCCATAAGTACATTAGTTCTTTGATTCATTCATATACCTGCCAACTACTGGGGTCTTTCTAGTTTTCTAGATTTGAAATATGGGCTCTGAGCTAAGGCCCAAACTAGGTTGCGTCATTAAAGGGTTAACTTATTATCCCATATGAACAGATATCATATATGTACAGCGCCTGTGTCAACAAACTCCACAAAATCTGGCATGTTTGGTGTAACCCCCTCCCCCTGATCTCTTCCCTTCCCATACTCTTGTACCATCTCCACAGCAGAAATATTAAATCCACACGGCTCCCCATGGAAAAGTTGTATTGCCTGTTGTCAGTGTGTGACTACTTACCTGCACATATGTGATAGGATTATGTAACATAACAGGTCACAGGAATTGCAGGAGTCGGGACACAAACAATTACAATGGTAAAAGATGTTTATTTCACATGTGACTTTACTTCCAGAAAGACTTCAGAGCACACAACTAGCAGCAGAGCATATTTATACAGAGGTACATGGATTAACCATCACTAAGATATACGGTCATGTCCTTCTCAGGTGACAGACATGCCATACAGGTCTATCAGGAGCGTCTACCAGAACGTGTTACCTATATTATGTCCTATATACAGGAAACATCCGCTAACTCACAAGTTGGTGGTTCAGCGTAGCCTTACTACCTATGTGCTATATTCTGCTGCATGATCAGGCGACCACCTGCTGGCCCAGGAAATCTATATACAATAGCATGGTATAGGAGGAAAACATGATTATCATCAGTCACCTAATAGCTGGAAATTCCCTATGCCATACACCTACCATCCCCATGCCATACACCTACCATCCCCATGCCATACACCTACCATTCCCTATGCCATACACCTACCATTCCCTATGCCATACACCTACCGTCCCCATGCCATACACCTACCATCCCTATGCCATACACCTACCATCTTCATGCCATACACCTACCATTCCCTATGCCATACACCTACCATCCCCATGCCATACACCTACCATCCCTATGCCATACACCTACCATCTTCATGCCATACACCTACCATTCCCTATGCCATACACCTACCATTCCCTATGCCATACACCTACCGTCTCCTTGCCCTACACCTACCATCCCTATGCCATATACCTATCATCCCTTTTCCATACAGATGCTGTGTTTCTGTTACTATGTTTCTTTGTATTCTGTCAGTCTTGTTTTCTTTTTCAGTGGATTTGCTTTTTAATAAATAGTTTAAAATGAGCTTTCCTTGTGTTGGACAGTCTGTCAGTCTGTCCTGGAGCTGATAACATTACACAGATGGTCTCATGGTTGGCCCACAGTTTGTCTTCATCTATGTATGGATTTTACAGGATAAAACACGGAGCTTATTACATAGATGGCGGCTGGAGGATCTAGAGACTTTCCACACTTCGGTCTCAGATTTGTACATTGATATCCTAACCGCAGACTGTCCACAAATACAATGTAGATATGAAGGTTCTGAGCGTATCACACTGTTGTACAATCCATCTGTTATGTAATATGTAGGACTTGTCCCCGTTGCGGGCACTGGGAAAGAATTCCTGTAGGATGTTATAATATAAGAGGTTTCCTCCTCCTCTGCAGATCAGAGATATTGCCCATAATGCACCAGGAAACACTTAATACTGGACCCCTGAAGAAGTATTGACCGGGTGTCTGCTCATCACAGATAGAAATCCAGGTTCTTGTTTGTTCAGCAAATAATCTTCAAATTTGGTTTGTGTCGTCCCAGGTTTCTTAAGGCTTCCTCCTCCTCTTTAGATAATCCATTGCGACTCATACTAGAACAAAAAACAGAATCCGCTAGTGTTAGCGACTTTATATTGTAAGGATTTCACATGACCTCAGATTAGTCAGTGATCAGCCTGAAGATGGAATCTCAATTTTTAAAGATCAGAAAACCCCTCCACACACAGCGTTTTAGGAAAAACACCGCAATTTTTTCTCTTTTTTCTAATGTTTCGGCTATACGTTAATAGGCAAATATGAAACGCGCTACAAAAAGTGCATTTTTCTTGTGCTGTCTTTTTCCACCTTAGGTTTGTTTTTTCTTTCAAAATGCAGCTTCTTCTAGTTATGGCTTTCATGGTGTTTTTTACAGGCCCAAAAAATTGCCACAAAAGTGTGTGAAGAAAGTCTTAAGGACGCAGCTTATTTTAGGCTCTTCGGACACAGCAATTTTTTATTTATTATTTTCTCGCCGCATCTCAAGAGGTATAGTTTTTTTTTTTTTTTCCTATTCATGTATCTATTTTAATTCTTGTTTTTTTCCAGTTGCATTTTTCAATGGCACATATATATATATTAATCAAACAAACCATCCCTCCCCCCCACCCTGGGGGATAGAAAAAGTAAAAGATTATTATTTTTTCTAGCATTTTGTTTTTGCGCTGTTTAAAGGTGTATATACAGAAAGGGTTTTTATTTTTGCCACGTAAATACATCCTTCTGAAAAAGTAATTGTAACCGTTCTTTTCTAAGTCTTAAATTGATGCCGTTTACGATGTGGTATAAATGACATAACGTAATTCTGCAGGTCGCTATGATTACAGCAATACCAAATTTTCTTTGTTTTACTATTGCACAATAAAAGATTTTTTTTTTTATGGGTGTCCGAATGCTGGAAACCCCCATAAATGACCCAATTTTGAAAACTACACCCCCTTAACCCCTTCCCGCTCAGCAGTATTACCTTGAGCTGAGCACATCGTTAGCGCTCAGCTCAGTAAATGTACTGTCCTGAATAAACACAGCGCCATTTAATCCCGGCGTGTGTTTGAACTGTGATACCTGCTGTTTCCTACAGCAGGCTATCACAGCTCAATACTTCAGAACCAATTGCGGTGGTCCCACCCTGGCGATCGAGGCTATTGGTTAGTCAGTGACTACTAACCAATAGCAGCGATCGCATACATCATTTCCTGCCCTAGACCTCACATCTTCCCGCACCCGCCCTGAACCTCTGTTGGCGTTAGAGAGTAGTTCAGAGCGGTTGTGTCAAGAGAAATGTGCAGAAAAACTTGAAAAAGTTACTTTTTTGCACTTCCCATCTGCTCCATTCACTTCCCACTCCTGTCTTCCGCCTCCTTGTGTTCCCCTTGTCATCCCCGTTTTTGGTCCGTGATCTCCGATCACTGACCACTTCTTAGTCTCCAGGGCTACATTTCTTGTTCTCTGGATTATTTTTTTCTTTATAAAATACAAAAAAAAAATATATAAAAATTATTAAAATGAAAGTAAGTAAGTACAGCGCCGTGTATGATTTACCAGGCTGGATTTTCTCCATAACCGGTTAGTTGATATCTGGTTCCCTTGTTTAACCAGGACAGATAATTGCAGCTTTCTTCCACAAACAGCGCCACATCTGTCCACGGGTCGGCTGTGATATTGTCCATTCCCTTCAATGGAGCGGAGTTGCAATACAACACATAACCTGTTGACAGGTGTGGCGCTGTTTTAGAAGAAAAGCAGAGATTTTTTTCTAACCTTCTACATCCTCTTAATATCACCCATTTGGAAATGTTTTCCTTATTCCCCTCCCCAATGTGTTATAGAAATTGTAAAACTTCACACAGAACAGTTTTTATTACGTTTTAATTGGTGGGGGTCCTGACAAGTGAATAGGTCTGTGCTGCACGTAGCTGGGAGGGCCACAGTGCTTATACAGGGCTGTGGTCGCTTCATTCTCAGGTGTGGATAACCCTGTATTTAGCCCGACCTGTTATTTTATATTAATCCCTTAGATCTAACTGATCAGTATACGCTAAATAGTGACTGAGATTTCAAGTCCCCTAGGGGGGACTAATAAAAAGTGTAAAAAAAAGTTTAACAAAGTTTTCAGTAGTGAAAAAAAAATTAAAAATTAAAAAGTAAAAAAAAAATCTTTCCAATTTTCCTCTAAAGTAAAAAATAAAATTGATATCGATGTGTCCGTAAAAGTCCGAACTATTACAATATACTGTTATTTAACGCACGGTGAACACCGTAAAAAAAAAAATGTAGACGCCAGAATTGCTGTTTTTTGGTCAATTTAGCGGTAAAAAAGAAAATAAAAAACGATCAAAAAGACGTATGTACCAAAAAACTGTACCAATATAAACCACAGCTCGTGCCGCAAAAAATAACCCATTACACCGCTCAACCGACGAAAAAATGAAAAGGTTATGGCTTTCAGAATTTTTTTCTTTGTAAAAGGAGTTAAAAATTTTAAAAAAAACCTATATAAATTTGGTATCGTCGTAATTGTATTGACTAGCAGAATAAAGTACATTTGTCGTTTTCACCACACGGTGAAAGATGTAAAAAATTAAACCCCCCCCAAAAAAACATGGAGGAATGGCAGTTTTTTCCAATTCCACCCCACATTGAATTTTTTTTCAGATTCCCAGTACATTGGCAATTTAAATAGTGCCAATAGAAACTACAAGTCATCCCTCAAAAAACAAGCCTTCACGGGGGGCGGAGCTTGCTGCGCTGGGTGATGGTAGTGTTATCCCGGAGCTCTACCTCACACTCGTCAAAACTAGCTAATTACACCGACCGCAACCCTTCAGAGATGGTGAAAACGGGGCAAGACAGGAACAAGGATACCCAAGGTACCCCTAGGCACCATAAATCCTTACCCGAGATGGATAAATTATTTCGGAAGAAAGGCGCCTCGCCGGCGGGGAAATCCAAAATGGTGCCGGTCCTCTCGCAAGAGGAACAACGTGCAGATGACTCGGACAGCTCTTATGCCCCTTATGACTGTGCGGGGGACGCGGATGCCGAACCTATTTCCAGGGCTTACCTTAAAGAGACCCTGCTGCAGGCCCTTACTCCGGTGATGAACGATCTCATGGAGATAAAAACAGACATCGGGTCCTGGCTTTGGAGGAGGCGCAGGCTTCTGTTATGGATCACAGTGTGTCTCTGCACAAAACTGCGACGGATCATACTGCACACTTGAATGGCTTATATTTGCACCTGGAGGATCAGGAGACTCATAGTAGGAGGAGGAATGTCAGGCTACGAGGTCTCCCAGAGTCGGTCGCTATGGATTCATTACCAGGTACCGTCTTACAGATTTTTACCTCCTTGATAGGAGTGGTTTGGGTGGCATCGTTGATCATTGGGAGGGTTCATAGGGCGCTCAGGCCTAAACCCGCTGCCACGGAGCCTCCGCGGGATGTTATATGTGGAATTCTCAGCTCTGTGCACATGGCGGCAATTTTGAAGGCTGCTAGGGATCCTCCGAAGATAATGTTTGAAGGAACTAAACTTGTGCTATTTCAGAATATTGCAGCTAGTACGCTGGCGAAGCGCCGCATCTTAAAGCCCGTTACGGATGCTCTACGGGCTCATAATTCCCGATAAGATGGCTTTTTCCGTTTTGGGCTGGCGACTGTGAAAGCGGGGAGACAGAGAACGATTCGCACGCCTGAAGACCTAGAGCGAGCGTGGCAAACGTTGGACTTGAGTCCTATAGCTGTCCCTTCCTGGATGCCGGTTGCAATGGAACTCTCGCTACCTAAATCACGCCAGCCGTGGGCAACCCATGGGGAATCCTAAGTCGCCCAAGACGAAGAAGTGTCTCGCCTCTGTAGCTAACACCTGACACTGCTCATTGTGGTCTCGGAGTTGCCGTGGGAATTTCACATTTCTTATGTGATGATTTGATTGGGCATTCAGTGGAGGTAATTTAGGTTAAGATGGTTCTACCTCTGTGATTGTGTGTCCACTTACTTTAGCCTTTCTTCTATTTTCCCTTCCTTCCCCTACCCTCTCCTTCTTCATCCTCTCCCCTTTTTTTCCCCCTATCCTTTTATTCCCTTTCTCTTCCACCCCTCCCCTCCCTTTCTCCCCCCCCTTTCTCCCTTCCTTTCCTCCCTTTCTTTCCCCTCGCATCCATCTCCAACACAACTCCTCTTTTCTTTTCCCCCTTCCTCCCATTCCCCCCCTTTTCTCTTTTCCACCTCTTTCTTGTCCTCCCATTCTTATTTTATATTCTGATGGCCAGCTTCAGACAAATGAATCTGTCATAATCCTCATGCTCCTTAGGTACTCGGTTCTAACTGGACAATAGCTTCATATATTCTGAAATAATACGTTCTTTTTATATTCACTTTGGTGTTTATGTGTAACTGATAAGTCTTATGCATCTTAGTTTTGATGTAGTGTTGTTCATCTCATGGTGGGCTTTTTCTCTCCACCCCTCAGGCAGGGGCTGTTTATGTTGCCTCTGTCTTGGGATACTGCACCTCCTAATTCCATGATAATAGGGAGGATTTAATTTGATGTATTTTATTTTTTTATTTTCTTTATTATGCTCATTATTATTTTTATTTTATCTCTTATGTTTGTTTGTGGCATTGTATCTCTTGGATGGTCTACTCTTTGGTCGCTTGCTATAATGCTTATTGGTCAGAGACATAGATGGGCAAGTTAAAATTTTGCTCTTAACGTGAAGGGTTTGAATTCCCCTCAGAAGAGGTCCAGGGTCTTTAGTTCTTTATCACTTCATGTTCCTGAAATTTTATTTCTGCAGGAAACACATTTTAGGCCTGATCACATTCCTACGCTACCCGTTAGTACTTACTCGCAATGGTTTCACAGTACTTACTCATCTAAGTCAAGGGGGGTTTCTATCGCTATTCACAAGAATGTGCCTTTTCAAGTAGAGGCATCCATGATGGATGAGGGGGGACGATATATTTTTTTGGAAGGACATGTATTTGGTATGAAGATTACGTTAGCTAACCTATACGCTCCTAATGTTGGTCAATATAGATGGCTGCGGTCTACCCTCTTGTCCCTTAAGTCCTTTTCGGAGGGTGAACTTATTTTGGGGGGAGACTTTAATGTCTCTTGATTTACCGATTGACTCAACCTCCTTGGTTCAGACTCTGTCCCCCTCGATACTTCGTAAGCTCAAATTTCTTATGTCTAGATTGGGAATGGTTGATACTTGGCGGGTTGGTAAACCATCGGTTAAAGATTATACATTCTATTCTGCTCCCCATGGTACTTATCATAGAATAGACTATTTCTTCCTTCCTTTATCTTTGTTCTCGAACTTGCAGCGCGCTGATATAGGGAGTCTTACGGTTTCGGATCATACACCGGGTTGTATTACTTTGGAATTGGGGTGTGTCCTCGACGGGATTGGGTCTGGAGACTGAATGACACGATCATAGAACACGCCGAGAATAGTGCGTCTCTTGCCTCCAAGTTAGAGGGATTTTTTCAATTTAATGACTTCCCACAAGTCTCCAGGCCCATCCCATGGGAGACACATAAAGTCTATATGAGGGGGGAGCTTATTGCCTTAGCTTCTTACCTTAAGAAACAAAGATCAAAACACATTGTAAGCTTACGGTCACAGATTTCCAATACTGAAGGGGTGCATAAACGGACAGGTTCCCTTCTAGACTATAGATCGCTTTGTTCATTACGCCAAGAACTTCGAGACCTTCTTAATTATAAAGCCACTAAGGCGTATCGGGCAGCTTGTTGTCAGACATATATGCATGGGGATAAGGGCTCTAAATTGATGACTAGGATAATTAAGTAGAGGCAATCCAAGGTGTTTATAGAGGCTGTTAAAAATGATCAGGGAGAGATAGTGACATCAACACCACATATAGCCAAGGCCTTTCAGACTTTTTATTCCAAGTTGTATAATTTGAATGATACCTCCGAGGGGACTACTCTTCCTATGTCAGACCGGAAAGAACGCATAACTGCATTTTTGTCAGATATATCAGCTCCATACCTTTCTGATGTACAATGTGAAGTGCTTTTAGCACCAATTACGGAGGAGGAGGTGGGAAAGACTTTGGACTCAATTCCTTCAGGAAAAAGTCCAGACCCGGGTGGCTTGCCTATTTCCTTTTATAAAAAATTTCGGACACAGCTAATTCCTAAATTCATAGTGGTCTGCAATTCTTTACTGCAGGGCTCCTCTCTTCCTAAACAGTCTTTGGAAGCGTTTGTTACTATTCTTCCTTAGGAGGGGAAGGATCCCGAGCAGTGTGGAAGCTATAGACCCATCTCGCTCTTAAATTGCGATGTCAAATGGTGGGCGAAAATTTTGGCACGGCATATGCAGCCGCTCTTGCCCTTAATTGTTGGAGATGAGCAGGTGGGGCTTGTGAAGGCACGGGAGGGTAAACATAATGTGAGTAGAGTTCTGCATGCTATTCTACATGTTCGTCAATCAAGAGGCTCTATGGTTTTGCTAGGCACCGACGCCGAAAAGGCTTTCGACAGGGTCTGTTGGGAGTACATGAGGAGAGCTCTATTGAAATTTCATTTTCCATCCACATTTATAGATGCTAGATTTTCCCTTTATCGAGAACCCTCTGCTAGGAGTCAAATTAATGGGTCCTTGTCTGATTCCTTTTCAATTTTGAATGGAACACGGCAGGTGTGTCCCTTGTCACCATCCCTATTTGTTAATATGTTAGAGCCCCTTCTTTTGAAATTTCGACAAACTGATGGCATTCAAGGTCTCCGGGTTGGGGGACGCGTTTATAAGACGGCGGCTTTTGCAGATGATCTGCTGCCGTTAGTTACGAAACCTCTTCCTGCGATTCCGCTGATCTTGGACATCTTCGCTCAATTCGGAGACATCTCTAATTTTAAAATGAATTATGGGAAGTCTGAGGCCTTGGGTATCTCTATACCGCATGATCAGTTAGTACACTTAAAGTCCATATCTTCGTTTAAATGGCAGCCTTTGGCTATCCAATATTTGGGCATTAAAATTCCAGCGGATCCCAGACAACTATTTTCCTTGAACTTTGCTCCTCTTGTCCCGAAAATCCAAAAATTTCTGTCTAAAATAAATATACCCTTTCTTTCGTGGATTGGTAGAAAAAACGTATTGTCCACCTATGTGCTCCCTCAGATCCTGTACCCACTGCAAAGCATCCCCATAGACCTTCCAGCTAGTCACTTAAATAGATTCAGAAGTCTTTTTATTATTTTTTTATGGAGGGAGAAACGTCCCAGATTGGCCCATAGACTACTTATTTTAAAAAAAGAAACACGGGGGTTTATCTTTACCAGATATAGAGTTATATTATGAAGCAATTCAATTGCTTCGTTGGTCGCAACCTGCTAACACCTCACTAACCCATAGCTACTTGGATCTGGAGAGACGGGTTCTCTCGGAGAAATGCCTACCCTTGATTTGGGTTAAATTACCATTGCCACCGAAAACAATTTTAGTTAGTGATATGACGCGTGGTATGCTTAAAGTCTGTCAGAAGTCTAAGGTGTTGAATATGGCTAGGGGTTGCGTCTCTCCGATAGCTCCATTGGGGGTCGTTCCTTATTTTACGGATAGGATAACCTCTCTTGGGTCGTCGTTATGGCCTCTACTGGGTTCTCTTGGGGTCAGTGAGGTGACTATAGGTAGGGTTACTCCTGACCTGAATGCACTGTTGGCTCAATCATATGGGACAGGTTGATCTACCTCTGCTGCTAATGTGACATTTCTTCATCGGTATGACTTTGAACCAGCGTGCTGCAAGCTTTTGGCTATAGCTCCTTCTCCATACTCAGATCTTACTTGGATTGAGAATTATACCCTTATGCCACAGTCTCCAGCCAGATCCTTGTCCAAAATTTATACCAACCTTCTTTTAGATTTGGCCCCATCCAAACCCTGTTTCTTAATGGCGTGGGAAAAAGAATTCGATATTGTTCTTTCGCAAAAGGAAGTCTCCTTTATTTTGTCTCGATCTCATGGGTTCTCATGTTGTGTAAGACATCAGGAGAATTCTTACAAATTGCGAAACTCGCTAGTATCGTACTCCTGCATATCTATATAAGATACGTCTCATCTCTTCAAATGTTTGTTGGAGATGCAGGTTACCTCCTGGATCACTGTCGCATATCTGGTGGTTTTGTCCCAAAATCAGACCTTTTTGGGTTCAGGTGGAAAGAGTTATTAATGATATTGTGGGTCGCTCTTTAACATTGACACCTGAACTGATCATTTTATGGCTTCCTTCGGGAGACTTTACCCCTGTACGAAAGGACTTGTCCACCTTAATAATCTCGGCGGTTAAACTGTTGATACCATTGAAGTGGCGCAGTGAGGACCCTCCTTCGATGGACATGTGGTGGTCTAAGGTTCACCAGCTCCAATCATTGGAAGAATTGTTGGGTTGGCACACCTTCTCAAGGGACTTGTTCCTGAAAGTTTGGAAGCCATGGAGAGATTTTCATAGTAGGGCGAGAACTGGGATGTGACTGGGATCTTTGTACCTGGTATACTTATCTGATTAACGGGCTCTGAGGAGGTCTCATTCTGAGATGTCCATTTGGGTGGTGTTGACGTACTTATGTTTCCTCTACTTAGTCCCTTTAAACAGCACTTATAATTGACTTTACTCGTCCCCATACATTATCATCATGTCGGCAGCGCAATTCCCTCTTTACACACGGACAACTATAATATTTTCCACTTTTAATATGATCCGCAGATAAACGAGTTTGTTTATCTGCTGATCGTTGCCCTGTTTACACAGGGCAATTATCGGGAACGAGCGTTCTTTGAACACTTGTTTGCCCGATAATTGGCCAGTATAAAAGGGCCATTGGACTTGATTGCTACCCTGTATGTGATGTTCTGTATGCCAGGAAACTCTCACAACATATACACAGACACGTGTCCATAGATTTTACTGGCCAATAGAATGGAGAAGATTTATCACTAATGTCATGAGACATCACTTCACAAAGGAAGAGCGAGATGATAAATTTACTGCGGATTGAGACAAATTCATCTGGATGGCGCATGTTGTATAATGTGTTTGGCACAACCCATGGCACAGAAGACACTTCTCTTCCTTACACAAGCTCATGGCTATCATACACATACAGGAAATTATTGTGCCAGTCCATAATACATGTGATGTCACCATTGTGAGCGGTTTAGCCACGCCCCCTGATCTGTTATACATGTCACAGAGCAGGATTATAAATGATGCACGTCCTCCATCAATATGTCTCATGTCACTTGTCAACCATGTGGTTCCATGTGATGCAGCCCCTCCCCCGTCTCTGATAAAACGTCATATACAATAGGGGAATAGTAATGATAATAGTGGTAGATGACATTTCTTACAACCTGCATTTTATGTCAGAGAGGAGAAGGGATATGAGGAGAGGAGACAGTCGGGTGCTAGTAGAGACGTCACATATGAAGGTGCAATCAGAAGTTTATCCCATAGACATAACAATGGTTTGGAGTATAAAATAGAATAAAATCCATGTATAACTTGTGCCCCCCCCCCCCCATGTATCGGTCCTGTACACATCCCTTACACTCACCGTAACTCCTCTATCCCGCAGTCTGGACTGGACAGAGCTTCCATCAAGTCGCTGAGGTGAGGACCGGACAGACTGTTACCAGACAGGTCAAGTTTCTTCAGGGACCAGTTATTCCTTATTCCAGATGCCAACTGGATGCAGGAAGTGTCTGGTAGATCATTACCACCCAAACTGTAAGAAGAAGAAGATGAGATGTGAGTGACGCATCCACAGAGCGTTACTATAAAATAGTAGATTGTGAATGTGGAGAAAAATTGTCCCCGGCTGTTCGTAAAATACATAAGTGTCATCACTAGACAATGTCATACACCTCTTGTGTGTGGTGGGTGTCAGGAATGCCGGCAGCTATATGATGATATGTCCACTGACACCAAACCCATGTTCTAGAAATACAGAATTCCTGACTATTGTCCTCACTTTATGGCATGTCATAAATCGGTGATTATGGCAGCACGTGGAATATAGAATAGTCAAAGCTGGATGTACAAACTTGTGTCACCAGTCGCTGAGAACTCTCCTTCCTCCACCATCTATTGTAGATCTCAGTCTGTGGCCCCTGTGTCTTCCATTCTCCTCCTGTCTTCACATTTTTACAGGTCACATGTTGCTCTGTCCTTGTTCAGTCAATGACTTCTACAGGTGCAGTTATTTGGGGTAATGGATTATTAATAAAAATTAATCTACATTCAGGGTTTTCTTTTGGATTCTGCAGTTATTGATTAGTACTTATTGATAATGAGCAGCCATCGCCACCATTCTGAGTAATTTACAGCTGGGGGGGGGGGTCATCATAAATAATTAAAGCATACGGACCTCTACGCTACACATGATTTTGATCAACGTTAGACTGGCCCACCGGAGAACTGGAGAATTCTATGGTGGGCCCAGGCAGCAAGCTTCTTTTATCCAGCAGAGGAGCAGAGAGATGCTGTCTCCCTGCCCCGCTGCTTACTCTTGTAGGCAGGGCCGGCGTTGGGGTGGGGGCAAACTGGGCAATTGCTCAGGGCCCCATCCTTTCAGGACCCCCTGCTGACTATAGCAGCCATAGCGGCTGCTACGGGCCCACGGCATGAGGAGGCGCATGTCGCCCGGCACATAAATGTTAGAGGGGGAGGGGGCCCTGGTGCTAGCGACTGCGACATTCACTTGTATCTGCATCCTCAGGATGCAGATATAATTGAATAGTAGAGGCTGCAGGCCACGTTAGGCCTGCAGCCTATAAGACGCTGGGACGAAGTGGTGAATGGTGGTTTTTGTAGAGGGTGGAGAGGTGCCAGAAAAGCAAGAAGCTAAAGATGTTTGTGTTGCAAATTCTGCAGAGGCGATTTGTACAGAGAAGGCGTCAGGGCAATCTGGGCCTGATGAAGAAGAAAAGGAAAAATGAGCGACTCCAATCTGAGAAGACGTCACCTGTGAGTCACTGGATTTCACTGTATTGTATTAAAGGAGTTTTCCCATCTTAGACATTTATTACGTATCCACAGGAAATGTTAAAAATGTCTGCTCGATTCGGGTCCCAACGCTGGGACCCGCACCTACATCTAGAACTGACTGCAGAATCCAGGGGGAGAGAGGGTCGCGTTTAGCTCTTTCTATTCTGTTGTATGGTTGTAATGGAATCAGCCCAGCAGCTCTTGCTCAACTGTTTCTGTAACTCCCATTGAACAGAATGGAGACCCTCTCACTACCGGTCTCCGCCTGGATCCTGCGGTCAGTTCTAGATATAAGTGCTGGGACCCACATCTATCAGACGTTTATGACATTTCCTGTGGTCGTAAACGGCTGTTTGGACACACGGCAGGGTTCAGAAGGGAAAGAGCGCTATTTGGAACTCAAATTTAGCAGGAATGGTTTGGGGAGGCCATGTCCCATTTACAAAGCCCCTGAAGGGACAAAACAGTGGAAACTCCCACAAGTGACCCCATTTTGGAAACTACACCCCTTGAGGAATTCATCTAGGGGTGTATTGAGCATTTTGACGCCACAAATGTTTCATAGATCTTACTAGAATTGGGCAGTGAAAATAAAAAAAAATCCTTTTTCTTCAATAAGATGTAGCCTTAGCTCATAATTTTTCATTTTCTCAACAAATAAAGGAAAAAAAGAAACAAAACATTTGTAAAGCAACTTCTCCAGAGTACGGCAATACCCCATATGTGGACATAAACTGCTGTTTCGGCACACGGCAAGAATCAGAAGGGAAGGAGTTCCATTTGGCTTTTGGAGCACAGATTTTTCTGGATTGGTTTCTGGGCGACTGTGGGACCAAAACAGTGGAAACTCCCCAGAAGTGACCCCATTTTGGAAACTACACCCCTCAAGGTATTCACCTAGGGGTGTAGTGCGCATGTTAACCCCGCAGGTGTTTTGCAGAAATTAGTGTGCACTCGATGTTGCAGAGTGAAAATTGTTTTTTTTCCATAGATATGCCAATATGTGGTGCCCAGCTTGTGCCACAATAACAAGACAGCTCTCTAATTAATATACTCTGTTTCCCAGTTTTAGAAACACCCTACATGGGGCACTAATCTTTTGCCTGGACATTCGACCACTCTCAGGAGTGAAAGAGTTCCTATGCTAAATTGAGGCCTAATTTGGCGACTTAAAAAGTATTGGTTCACAATTGCAGGGGCACTGATGTGAAATAATAAAATAAATCCCTGAGAAGTGACCCCATTTTGGAAACTACACCCCTCAAGGCATTTATTAAGGCCAGTATATCGTAAAACTTGTGCCCCCCCCCCCCACATGTCTCGGTCCTGTACACATCTCTTATACTCACCGTAATTCCTCTATCCCGCAGTCTGGACTGGACAGAGCTTCCATCAAGTCACTGAGATAAGGACCAGACAGACGGTTACCAGACAGGAGAAGTTTCTTCAGGGACCGGTTATTCCTTATTCCAGATGCCAACTGGATGCAGGAAGTGTCTGGTAGATCATTACTATCCAAACTGTAAGAAGAAGAAGAAGATGAGATGTGGGTGACGCGTCCACAGAGCGTTACTATAAAATCTGTAGGTTGTGAATGTGGAGGGAAATTGTCCCCGGCTGTTAGTAAGTGTCATCACTAGACAATACGGAATGCAAAAAACAAAACAAAGCGCACATGGTGCATGAAACGGTAAAAATGCTTTTTATGCAAAAGGTGACAAGATTGTGCTCACCTTGGGGTGTTATGCTGGGAGCTAGACAATGTCATACACCTCTTGTGTGTGGTGGGTGTCAGGAATGCCGGCAGCTATGTGATGATATGTCCACTGACACCAAACCCATGTTCTAGAAATACAGAATTCCTGACTATTGTCCTCACTTTATGGCATGTCATAAATCGGTGATTATTGCAGCACGTGGAATATAGAATAGTCATAAAGCTGGATGGAGGAACTTGTGTCACCAGTCGCTGAGAACTCTCCTTCTTCCACAATCTATTGTAGATCTCAGTCTGTGGCCCCTGTGTCCTCCATTCCCCTCCGTCTTCACATTATTACAGGTCACATGTTGCTATGTCCTCGTTCAGTCAATGACTTCTACAGGTGCAGTTATTTGGGGTAATGGATTATTAATAAAAATTAATCTACATTCAGGGTTTTCGTTGAATTCTGCGGTTATTGATTAGTACTTATGGATAATGAGCAGCCATCGCCACCATTCTGAGTAATTTACAGCTGGGGGGGGGGTCATCAGTAATAATTAAAGCATACGGACCTCTACGCTACACATGATCGCCGTTGGACTGGCCCACCGGAGAACTGGAGAATTCTCTGGTGGGCCCAGGCAGCAAGCTGCTTTTATCCAGCAGAGGATCAGAGAGATGCTGTCTCCCTGCCCCGCTGCTTACTCTTGTAGGCAGGGCTGGCGTTAGGGGTGGGGGGAAAACTGTGCAATTACCCAGGGCCCCATCCTCTCAGGACCCCCTGCTGACTATAGCAGCTATAGCGGCTGCTACGTGGCCCGCGGCATGAGGAGGCGCATGCCACCCGGCACATAAATATTGAAGGGGGGAGGGGGCCCTGGTGCTAGCGACTGCCACATTAACTTATATCTGCGTCCTCATGACGCGGATATAGTATAGGCTGCAGGCCACGTTAGACCTGCAGCCTATAAGACACTGGGACAGAGTCCCTGCACAGCCCGGCATGATCATGTCATTGCAACACACTGGCCTGTGGAGCACTCTGTCCGTTGCAGGAACGGGGTGTAAAGGATCTGCCAGACACAGCTTCTGTGTCGACGCCCGTGGGTAATCAGTCTGCACCTGCTCCTACGTCTGAGAGAGTGACTCTATCTTCTACCAGTCAGGCTGGGAGGCTTAGGAGTGGGAGAGCCTATCACAGCCTGGCCAGACGGAGCTAGCTCCCGCCCTCCGTCTGTTTATACCTGCATTTCCTGCTCCTCCTTTGCCTGTTATTCTGCCTGTTTCCTGGCTCTGCTGCTGCTTGAACTATTTGTCCTCTGCTTCATTTTGACCCTGGCTTACTGACTACTCTCCTGCTCTGCGTTTGGTACCTCGTACACTCCTGGTTTGACTCGGCTCGTTCACTACTCTCCTGCTCTGCGTTTGGTACCTCATACACTCCTGGTTTGACTCGGCTCGTTCACTACTCTCGTTGCTCACGGTGCTGCCATGGGCAACTGCCCCATTTCCCTAGCTTCTGTGTACTCTTGTCTGTTTGTCTGTCGTGCACTTATTGAGCGTAGGGACCGTTGCCCAGTTGTACGCCGTCGCCTAGGACGGGCCGTTGCAAGTAGGCAGGGACTGAGTGGCGAGTAGATTAGGACTCACCTGTCTGTCTCCCTACCCCGTCATTACACGGGGATAGGCAAGTCAAAATAAAATTTGGGGGCTGGCTGTGTGGCGCTATCTTCTAGGGTGGGGGGCTGTGTGACGTTATCGACTGGGGAGGGCTGAGTTGCGCTATCTACTAGGGAGGGGGGGCTGTGTGTGGCACTTCTGTATGGGGTACTGTTATAGTGTGTGGCACCGAGGGGACATTATTTCCATCTGGGGCATTATGAATGGTGGTTTTTGTAGAGTTTGGGGAGGTGCTAGAAAAGCGAGGAAGCTAAAGATGTTTGTTTTGCAAATTCTGCAGAGGCGATTTGTAGTCAAGAGAAGGCGTCAGGGCAATCTGGGCCGGATGAAGAAGAAAAGGAAAAGTGAGCGACTCCAATCTGAGAAGACATCACCTGTGAGTCACTGGATTTCACTGTATTGTATTAAAGGAGTTTTCCAATAAATGTGTTATTACGGTCGCAGCGATACAGAATGTGTATATATTTTATGTATTGAGACTTATTTTAATGTTTATTTTAGTGTGTGTGTGTTTTTAATTTAACATTACTTTTTATTTTTTATTTTATTTTTAAACTTCAATGTACTGGCATATATCTATATACTCATAGTACACAGGCATATATCTATATACTCATAGTACACAGGCAGTTGTTAGGACATACTTCAGTAGGCCCTAACAACAGGAAATATGGTCATACAGCCCTCAGGTCCTTCAATTGACCCTGGGCTGTCTGCCCATATATGGTGTGGCCCTCGATCGCGTCACAGGAATTCCCTATGACGCGATCCAAAGGGAAACCCCCTTCTCATTTTCCCCTGAATGCTGCGGTCAGCTTTGACCGCAGCATTCAGGGAAATAGCGGCGGAGATGAGAGGTTTCTCTGATCTCCGCCATTAGAGCGGGGCTGCGGCTGTGTAAGCCATTGCCCCGCTCCTAACAATAAGTGGGTGCCCGGTCAGCATGAGGTGATGCGGCCGGCGCGGTTCTAATGAGCGGGGGTGCAGGCACTGAGTACACAACATGGGGGTGTTTTGCAGTGCGTCCGCCATGTTCTGTCTTCAGTGTCGGCGCTCATTTAGTGCAGTGCTGGTCGCATCATCTCATGCTGACCGTGCGCACTCTCCTCAGGAGCGGGGCAATGGCTGTATTACACAGCCAAACGCCTGCTGTCATATATTCATGTGTTACAATACTGAGCTGGGCGGCTGCACATCTTAGTATCGAAATACATGAAATAACTGTATCTAACCGTTTGAGGATGCACAGTATCGACGTTTGATGCATTGTGCATCCCTATAAGAACCAAGATCACAGATTTCCCAGGAATCACATTGCAGTTTTTGATCTGAATCCATCCTAGAACATTGATCTGCGTTTTTATCCGGGGAGGGAGATACATGTCACTGGTTGTTACACAGCTTTGTGTTACAGGTTTTACTGATAGCGCTGATGTTCTGAAATTAATTGGATTACTGATTGTGTTTTCATGGTGTCTAATTGATGTATTAGGCCAAGGCTGCAGCTGTCACTCAAGAGTTAAAATCAATCATTAGCGCTACAAAAAAATCTGGGTGTAGCTCTGGCCTTAAAAGGGAATTATCAGAATCTGATCTTTATTTTACTATATTTTGTAATAAACTCTTTTATTTTTCCCTCTGGAGTCTGTCACAACTATACATATAAAAATCGATTGTAAACTTATGATCATAATTGCAGCTTTTACATTGGCCACTAGATGTCAGTACATCCAGCAATCACACATGACCAGGACCAGATTGCTTTATAGCTTTGCTGCAATAACGGAATGAGTTCACACAATGTTATATATTGTCCTCATAATAATATTGGTCACATGACATCGCTGCTTACATATTATAGTATTGAATCACATTTATGTAGTTATGGGGACATGTGGAGGTTTAGGTGCTACTATCTTCAGGTGCAGCAGAGTCCAGTGCAGTGAGGGGGAGTTTATCCTGGGGGAGACAGGACCTGCCACCACATAGCCACTGAGTGGGAGGTCTCTGAAGTTCATAGGTAACATCTTGGAAGGGGTACGGTTAGTCTCAGACCCTGGTAATACCTATGATCCAGGTTCAGGCCAGAAGACGAGCATTCTTGTCTTTCCCTCTTCCCATCATGTGAGGTACAGCTGCGGTAAGTAATATTTTATTTCATAGCTGTGATGCTTTCTTATGTTTTAATGTCTGTTATATTTCATGAATCTATTATATGAAATGTTAAATACTTTTATGTCAAAAAAGACAAAAGTATAATAAGTATGATACCTTTATTGGCTAACCATAAAAGTTCTATATGCGGCTTTCAGAGCACAGAGGCTCCTTCTTCAGACGAGTTAACAAATGATTTACTTAGAAAAAAGCACAACATTTAGATGTTACACAAAGACAATTAGTACATGAAGTGATATATAATTTCATATTGTCTTTTGGCTAACACGGTACTACACTATTTTTTACTGTACTTCATGATTCGATTATAAATGACAGAAGTAAAACTGTGCTGGGCATAGAGGTCGCCAATAACCAACACGTTTACTTTCGATACTAAACGTATATGTTGCGTATAATTTTTGTGGTTTTTTTTGGCAGAAACCACACTTCCCTGAACGTCAAACACAGCAGATCATACATATGGGGATTTATCCTCCAACCACGTGTTTTGGAGAGATGACACAAAGAGTAACATTTATTTGAACCAACTTTAAAACCCCTTCCCTCTTTGGGCACTTTTGACCTTCCTGACGGAGCCTCATTTTTCATATCTGACATGTTTCACTTTATGTGGTAATAACTTGGGAATGCTTTGACCTATCCAAGCAATTCTGAGATTGTTTTCTCGTGACACATTAGGCTTAATATATCGAGCAAATTTTGCCATTAACCCCTTCAGGACTGAGCCTGTTTTGGCCTTCAGGACGAAGCCGATTTTTCAAATCTGACGTGTCACTTTATGTGGTAATAACTTGGGAATGCTTTTACCTATCCAAGTGATTCTGAGATTGTTTTCTCGTGACATATTGTACTTTATGTTAGTGAAAAAATGTGGTTGATAAATTCAATATTTATTTGGAAAAAACACCAAGATTTGGATAAAATTTGCAAAAATTTGCATTTTTCTAAATTTAAATGTATCTGCTTGTAAAACAGATAGTAATACTGTCAGGGATCATTAGCCTGTATATTGCTTGCAAAAACATTATTACTTTAGATCAGTATATTCCACAAAGATTTTAAATGAAACAAGATGGAACCTGTATCGGGAACACGCCTATGGAGACACCGCCCCTGGAATGCAAGAGGAGTGTACAGATGAACTCACAGCTGAATAGAGCGAATAGGGCTTAAAGAGGCTCTGTCACCAGATTTTGCAACCCCTATCTGCTATTGCAGTAGATAGGCGCTGCAATGTAGATTACAGTAACGTTTTTATTTTTAAAAAACGAGCATTTTTGGCCAAGTTATGACCATTTTTGTAGTTATGCAAATGAGGCTTGCAAAAGTCCAAGTGGGTGTGTTTAAAAGTAAAAGTCCAAGTGGGCGTGTATTATGTGCGTACATCGGGGCGTTTTTAATACTTTTACTAGCTGGGCGTTCTGATGAGAAGTATCATCCACTTCTCTTCAGAATGCCCAGCTTCTGCCAGATCACGCTGTGACGTCACTCACAGGTCCTGCATCGTGTCAGACGAGCGAGGACACATCGGCACCAGAGGCTACAGTTGATTCTGCAGCAGCATCAGCGTTTGCAGGTAAGTAGCTACATCGACTTACATGCTAACGCCGATGCTGCTGCAGAATCAACTGAAGCCTCTGGTGCCGATGTGTCCTCGCTCGTCTGACACGATGCAGGACCTGTGAGTGACGTCACAGCGTGATCTGGCAGAAGCTGGGCGTTCTGAAGAGAAATGGATGATACTTCTCATCAGAACGCCCAGCTAGTAAAAGTATTAAAAACGCCCCGATGTACGCACATAATACACGCCCACTTGGACTTTTACTTTTAAACACACCCACTTGGACTTTTGCAAGCCTCATTTGCATAACTACAAAAATGGTCATAACTTGGCCAAAAATGCTCGTTTTTTAAAAATAAAAACGTTACTGTAATCTACATTGCAGCGCCTATCTGCTGCAATAGCAGATAGGGGTTGCAAAATCTGGTGACAGAGCCTCTTTAAGCGCGTCCCACATCTCTAGGGGGGAGATTTGTAGATTCATTCTTTGTTCAATAAAGTTTAATCTTACTTCCTACTTCACTGAGGGAGGATGTCTACCAACTTGTCTGCCTGGTATATTTCTTCCATGTATGCACTCGGTTTCCAATTTACAGAGGTGGCTATTCGGTGTGAAATAACAGGGAAAAGGAAGTTTACCCTGACAATTGGCGCCCAATGTGGGGCCACACTCGAGGGGAACTCAGAATCCGGACAACCGACAATCACAGGGTGAAACAGACGACCCGGGACTTCCCACTGAAGGAGCCTGATCACCTCCACAATAACACGGCAAGTCAGTTGATTTTATAAATCTTCGACTTATCTGTGTTAGTGGACGGTCTTGTGGTAGTCTGTAGAACCCTGGTCGATTGCCTGGATTAGCTTAGGCGACAGGAGCGACATCCCCGCTGTGTGGTCACGAACCCGTGAGAAATTAGTCGCGCCCGACTAACCATCCTCTGGGTAATTAGGGACTAGATAGACAATATAACCTGTCTTATACAGGGGCACGCGGGGTGTGTATAAAACACTGATAAGTCGTGGGACAGGTGCACGCGGGGCGTGTAACGCACTGATAAGTCGTGTGATAAGTCGTAGGTAATATTTTGGCCAGACCACGGTGAACCGGTCACTAGAGGGTTGCAGACCAAAAGGTGTTATATAAATTACGTGAAGAATATAGACGGTTAGAATGGATGGTTTACGGTCCATATTCAAATCATCAGGATCACCCGTACCCGGACGATCCTATTCATATGATTTGGTGAAGCGAAGGGAAGGGAAAACGTATGTGAGTAAAACGAAGAAATTGATGGAAGTGTGCGGGATGCATAGGGGAGGACGGCTACAAGCCGGAGACTGGGCAAAAGGTATTCGGGAGAACAAAGGGAAGTTGGAAATAAGAACGGCATTGTATTATGTTATATGTATTATACACCACAGGACCAGGCGCCGCCCTATAATGGCGGCAGTCCCTCATGTTGGGTGTGTCCTCATTGTGGGCAGCAAAACCCCACCTCACAGCTGAGCAATGTGCTTCCTGTGGGAGAGGCTGCCCCCACCCCCTGATGAGGTCACGCCCGGCCCAATCAAATCAGTATGAAATGATAGCCTTGTTAATTTTGTCATTTCCCTCAGTAAAGAGTTGCCAGTAACACATGCTGCAGTGTTTTCTTCTATTGTAGATTCCGTCCCAGGAGTGCAGGACGCTGTGCGCTGGTGAAAAGACACGTCATCATAATATAGAGATAGTGGCCGACAGCTTGGACACGGTTACAGATTATGCGTTTGATGTTTTGAACGTAGATAATTCCTATACAATAGTGTGATGAATGATTGCAGATATGTACGTTATCTTGAATTGTTGTACAGATGTGTGACACTTGGAGGTTCATTGTATGGGAGAATTTTTGCCGGCATTGAAATTGTTAAGATTGTGGGAACAGAAGCTGTGAGGAGTGAGTGCGTGACCCCCTCCTGTAGAATTTGATGTAACGTGTGTGATAGAGTGTGACGAGGAGGGGGGCACTGTGATGTAACGGCTGTGTGATGTGTGCAGTGTGAAGTCTGAAAAGCAGACTGGTATATAGAGCGTGGACTGATGAGACCAATGATTACAATATTGCACTGATTTTAGATCTATATTGTATGCTCTTATTTTTAACAGCAGTAAAGTCTAAAATATTCGTAGTGTTTTGTGTATGGGGTTAAAATCTGTCTTTTTTTCTAGGTAAAGGCAAGTTTCTTATCTTTGTGCATACGCTGTTGTCCGTAATTACACCAAGCGAGGAAAATATTACAGACCGCTGGATTTGTCTGCAAAACGATAAAAGTTACGCTGCATATTTATGTGTTATGATGTGATAAGATTTAATGTTGGAATGTTTTGATGTTAATTCAAATGACTTAAAATACAGATATTGTGAGACACAGGGTCTTGAAAATGTATGTGCCCCCACTGTTCCATATGTTTATATACAGTTTATTGGTTTGCAGTAATTAATATTACCAGATATATTATTTTCTGCTTTATTGAATAACTAATTACAATTGTTCTGTTTTTGTTTTCACACAAGAGGCACATGCTATAGTGCTGCCTAAATGTTATTTTGGAAAATGTGAGATGTTTTACAGGTTAATGCTTGCAAGTCATTTTAAAGATAAAATGTATTTTTGTCAGGAGAAAGTCATTTTTGTTCCAGGCTGTTGTGTATTACAGGGGGCCAAACTATTGCCCCCCAGATAGTGTCCAACCAAATTATGTTGAAATGTAGTTTTGAACCCAAATGGGGGGAGTAGTGAGGGACTAATCGGGTACAATTTTGGTTTGTTTTGAATTAATGAATTTGGTTCCAGGAGATCTACAAAATGTGTTTGAGACCCCAATGAGTAATCCACATTAAATGTGTATGAGAGTAACCTAAATGTTGAGGTTTTTTTCTGTGTAGATCCTTCCAGAACAGTAAATATGGCATTGGGTATGCTGTGCTGTAGTCTCCACCCTATATGAGGTATTGTGTAAGAGACCATCCCCCTCCAGCAAATTTACACAGGAGGCCGAGGTCACTCACAGATGAGTCTTTACAGATGTAGTAGGGAAGGAGGTGAAAATTATCTGAACATTGTTAATTGTATATAAAGATTTTAGTCATTTTTATTTGTTTTTGTATTAATCAAGTATTTACAGAACCTGATAAAAGTGAGATTCTCAAAGTGTTCTGGATTATCAGATGAGGGTGGAGAAGTGTATAACATTTGTTTTTATTTTTGAGAATGAAGACGCAACCCCTTTGAAATGTTCTATCCATATGTGACATGTGTTTCCAATGTAAATTTGAAATGTAGAAATACTTCATCATATACAGTATGTACAAGACAGGATACGAGGCACCAGGTAAATTATCCAGGAACCACTCACCTTCTCATTCATCTCAAGGAGCGGAGCTGGAGGTGCTCGCTGAGGCTTGTAACCTGGCAGAAGGTAAGACGGCCGACATTTGCACTGACTCTAGGTACGCTTTTGGCATCACCCACGATTATGGGCCCATTGGTAGTAGGAACTTTATTGGATCATCGGGTAAGCCAATTGAGAGCGTAAGAGAAGACAGAACTGACAACAAGAGAATGTGCAGCCAGGTATCAGTAAATTGGCTTGTCCCTGGATACAATAATGCCACCAGGTTTGTACCAGCCTGCATGATGTGCGCACGGCATGACATAGGTAAAACAGCAAAGGTACCTGTGAAAAGTGCAGCCCGGCCAGATTACCCGTCCCAGCCACTGCAGAACATACAACTACCTGAGGTAGAAGTGTATGAAGATGTGCTCGTGTGTGTAGACCTGTTCTCAGGGAGGCCTGAAGCCCGGCCGGTATCTTCCCCACTGCAGACGTAGTGACAGGGCAACAGTGCTTATCCCAAGTATTGACCTGGTGTTTGTACAATGATAAGCTGTCAGCAGTTCTCCAGATGTTATTCCAAAGTTAGTTTGTTTAATAACAATATTCAAAAAGTGTGTGAATATTAAATACTCAGGTTGAGTTTTATGTAAAGTTCTGGACCAGCCTTAGCATTGGACTATTGGAGGCATGCGTCAGTATTATGTTTGTGTAAATGATAACTTCTCAGTGCAAGTAGATTCCCATTTGAAAATATTTTTGTTGTGAAAGGAAAATTTTAGAGCAGAGAATTCTGTGCAGTGTATATGTGTATGTATAGATATATATATATGAAAAGAAGAAGAATCAGTTTGTATATATCAGTTTAGTTACTGCCCAGTGTGAACGTTTAACATAAATCTGTCATTGTTAATGTTTTTCTTCAACTCAATTATCTGATTAAGATCAATTACTGACTATGCGATGAAAAGATTGTTCTCCACAGGAAGTGTCCAACTGGGAGCGAAAGGCGTGAGAACCAGATTCTAACAGAATGTGGACGGATAAAGGAAGGTAAACCGGTAGCACCCAAGGCACTCTTGATGGCACTTACATTTATGGTGTGACCTCACATATTCCCTAAGACTGCAAGGATCGATGTGGTAAGATCTAATTGGTATGTCCCAGGCTTTACAGCTGTTGCTGCTAAATTCTGTTAGAGCTGTTTGATTTGCCTACAGAACAGTCCTGGCAGAACAGTGCCAACCTTATCATAACCGACCTTGAGAGGCCTTCCCAGGTAAAACGAACCAGAGTAGGGGGAGAAAAATTGGTTTGAGACACTTGTCAGATAAACATGTGGAATCTGTGTATATTTCTGTGAATAGGAGCTGTTCCAGGTAATCAGCTGAGAATAAGGTATAAATCCTGCTGGAAAGTGTAACACCAAGTGCAAATACAATCTACCCAGTAATTACACATCTTCTAGGTGCCCTAGACACCGGTTTCCAATTTACAGAGGTGGCTATTCGGTATGAAATACAGTCCATAATACATGTGATGTCACCATTGTGAGCGGTTTAGCCACGCCCCCGGATCTGTTATACATGTCACAGAGCAGGATTATAAATGATGCACGTCCTCCATCAATATGTCTCATGTTACTTGTCCCCAATGTGGTTCCATGTGATGCAGCCCCTCCCCCGTCTCTGATAAAACGTCATTTACAATAGGGGAATAGTAATGATAATAGTGGTAGATGACATTTCTTACAACCTGAATTTTATGTCAGAGAGGAGAAGGGATATGAGGAGACGAGACAGTCGGACGTTAGTAGAGATCACATATAAAGGTGCAATCAGCCGTTTATCTCATAGACATAACAATAGCGCGGAGCATAAAATAAAATAAAATCCATGTATAACATGTGCCCCCCCCCCCCCCCATGTCTCGGTCCTGTACACATCTCTTATACTCACTGTAATTCCTCTATCCCGCAGTCTGGACTGGACAGAGCTTCCATCAAGTCCCTGAGGTGAGGACCAGACAGACGGTTATTATACAGGTCAAGTATCTTCAGGGACCGGTTATTCCTTATTCCAGATGCCAACTGGATGCAGGAAGTGCCTGGTAGATGATTATTACCCAAACTGTAAGAAGAGGAAGATGAGATGTGAGTGACGCGTCCACAGAGCGTTACTATAAAATCTGTAGTTGCGAATGTGGAGAGAAAATGTCCCTGATGTTAGTAAAATACATAAATGTCATCACTAGACAATGTCATACACCTCTTGTGTGTGGTGGGTGTCAGGAATGCCGGCAGCTATATGATATGTCCACTGACACCAAACCCATGTTCTAGAAATACAGAATTCCTGACTATTTTCCTCACTTTATGGCATGTCATAAATCGGTGATTATTGCAGCAGAATATTGTAGAATAGTCATATTGTCATTATTGTAGAATAGTCATAAAGCTGGATGGAGGAACTTGTGTCACCAGTCGCTGAGAACTCTCCTTCCTCCACTATCTATTGTAGCTCTCAGTCTGTGGCCCCTGTGTCCTCCATTCCCCTCCTGTCTTCACATTATTACAGGTCACATGTTGCTCTGTCCTCCTTCAGTCAATGACTTTTACAGGTGCAGTTATTTGGGGTAATGGATTATTAATAAAAATAAATCTACATTCAGGGTTTTCGTTGGATTCTGCGGTTATTGATTAGTACTTATGGATAATGAGCAGCCATCACCACCATTCTGAGTAATTTACAGTTGGGGGGGGGTCATCCGTTATAATTAAAGCATACGGACCTCTACGCTACACATGATTGTGATCACCGTTGGACTGGCCCACCGGAGCATTCTCTTGTGGACCCAGGCAGCAAGCTGCTTTTATCCAGCAGAGGAGCAGGGAGATTCTGTCTCCCTGCCCCGCTGCTTACTCTTGTAGGCAGGGCCGGCGATAGGGGGGGGGGAAACTGGACAATTGCCCAGAGCCCCATCCTCTCAGGACCCCCTGCCGACTATAGCAGCCATAGCGGCTACTACGGCACGAGGATGCGCATGCTGCCCGGCACATAAGTGTTAGACGGGAAGGGGGCCCTGGTGCTAGCGACTGCCACATTCAATTGTATCTGCATCCTCAGGACGTAGATATAATTGAATAGTATAGGCTATAAGACGCTGGGACTTTGCAGTTTGGGTAATTTTGCTGGGAAAGTGTTGTCCTGGTATAATACGGGCACCGTCGCTTCCAGCAGATAGGTTTGGGCCCCCCCCCCCCTTCCTGGTTCCCTAATTTTAGGGCCTTTGATAATTCGCCTCTTGAAACAGAAGAAACTTTCCCCTCGGGCCGGCACAACTGCATATTTTTTATTTCCTGACTTATTGGAGCCTTAACTAATTTTATTTTTTCATAGGTGTAATGGTATGAAGGCTGTTTTTTTGCGAGACGAGCTGTAGTTATTATCGGTACCATTTTTGGATACATGCAACTTTTTGATCACTTTTTATTCCAATATTTGTAGGGCAAAGTGACCATAAAACAGAAATTTTGGCATTGTTTTTTACGTTCTTGTTTACGCTGTTCACCATGTGGAATAAATAACATAATATTTGTATAGCTCAGGCCGTTACGGTCGCGGCGATACCAAATATGTAATATTATTATTTTTTTTTAATAGTAAAGGACTGGGTAAGGGTAAAAAGCGATTGTTTTTTTTTATTACTTGAAACTTTTATTATATTTTTTAAAACTTTTTTGACACTTTATTTTTTTTTCAAGTCCCACTAGGGTACTTGTAGGTCCAACTGTCAGATTGTTTTTTTTCTAATACATTGCACTGCCTATGTAGTGCAATGTATTAGATCTGTCAGTCATTCACTGACAGCAGGCCGATTATGCTTTGCCTCCCGACGGGGCCTAATCGGCTTCAGTAATGGCAGAGCAGGAGGCCATTGTTAGGCTTCCTGTTGCCATAGCAGTCGATCTGCTAGCAACCTCTAAGATGCAGTGATCGCTTTATCTAAGGGGTTAATGGCAGGAATTGGAGCTAGCGTCCGGTTCCTGCTGTTACAGGTGACATACAGCTGACACCCACCGCTGATGACCTCAGTTCCTGAGCCAGCGCCATCTTGCCGTCGGCTACGGAAGCCTACGGGTGGGGCCTGAACGGCTTCCGTGCTAGGCAGACCGGGAGGCCAGTATTAGGCCTCCGGTTGCCATTGCAGCCACCGGAAACACCTGCAATTTGATTGCTGGGGTGCTGATGAGCTGAAAACAACTTAAAGAGGCTCTGTCACCACATTATAAGTGCCCTATTTCCTACATAAGGAGATCGGCGCTATAATATGGGTGACAGCAGTGCTTTTTATTTAGAAAAACGATCTATTTTTACCACTTTATGAGCGATTTTTAGCTTTATGCTAATTAGTTTCTTAATTCCCAAGTGGGCTTGTTTTTACTTTAGACCAAGTGGGCGTTGTACAGAGGAGTGTATGACGCTGACCAATCAGCGTCATACAGTTCTCTCCGTTCATTTACACTGCACTAGCCATATAGCTATATCACTATGTGCAGCCTCATACACACACTATAACATTACTACAGTGTCATGATAATGAATATACATTACCTCCAGCCAGGACATCCTGTGTATTCAGAATCCTGACACTTCTGAATCTTTTCTGTGAGATTACAGTGAGGCAAACGTAATCTCGTTTTAAATGACAGGTTACATCGTAAACTCGCGAGATTACGCTTGCCTTGCTGGTAATCTCACAGAAAAGATTCGGAAGTGTCAGGATTCTGAATACACATGATGTCCAGGCTGGATGGTCATGTATATTCATTATCATGACACTGCAGTAATGTTATAGTGTGTGCATGAGGGATACTGTCTGATGGGGCCCTGTATCTAAGCCTAGCATGTGGGATACTGTCTGATGGGCCCCTGTATCTAAGCATATCATGAAATATGTTCATGAAATTAATAAATACAATGTACAGCATGGGGTCCCCCTCATAAATCTTCAACTAGTGCCTTGCTGGAGAGCCTGAAGGCAGAGGGGTAACTGCGATGCCTTTTACATTGAACGTTGCTTTTGTCTTTCCTCTAGGTTGGTAACATCAGCGCCACCCTCTAATTCTGACCAGTCCTGATCACATGCCACCCCCACCACCAGCGGTAAGTGCAGTGCCGTCCTCTGTGCACATTGTGACGTTGTGTCATTTACCAGGTCGGATTTTCTCTATAACCGGTTAGTTGATATCTGGTTCCCTTCATTAACCAGAACAGATATTTGCATCTTTCTTCCACAAGCCGCGCCACATTTTTCAACAGGTTGGGTGTGATATTGTCCATTACTTTAATGGAGCTGCGCTGCAATACAACACATAACCTGTTGACAGGTGTGGTGCTGTTTTAGGAAGAAAGCCGCTATGTTTCTCTAATCCCTTACATGATTTTAATATCACCTATTTGGATATGTTTTCCTTATTCCTCTCCCCAACGCATTAGAGAAATTGTAAAACTTCACACAGAACAGGTTTTTTTAGTTTCTCATTGGTGGGGGCCCTGACAAGTGAATAGGTCTGTGCTGCAGGTAGCTGGGGGGCCGCTGTGCTTATACAGGGCTATGGTGGGTCGTAGGACCCTTTATTTAGCCTGACCTATTATTTTATATCAATCCCTTAGAGCTAACTGATCAGTATACGCTAAATAGTGATTGGGATTTAACAACATTGTTTATTTGTATGTGTGGTATCCCAGAGGATGCAGATGTTATGAGAGGACCTGATGGGGGTAGTAGTCCCCCTAATGGCTGGTTTATTAGTGATGTCGCGGAAGTGGGGTCCTACCCTGGGCACCTCTCTTAGGACACACACACCAAGTCAATTGTCAAAAAGTGGAAAGCAAAATCAGACACCGTTCTCTGCTAACCAAAAGTCTCTTTACTGAGAACTTCCATAAAGTGCAGCAATAATTCACAGCAATGCAGTCTCTCATTACAAGTATAGTGGAGTGTGCATGTGAGGAGGACCCCTTGTTAGCTGACTTGCAGGGATATGCTTGTGAGGGGTGATGCTGACACAGCACTTTCCTCAGATTAGGCAGTTTATGGTTTTGGGGGAGACACAGTCCTTATTATGGCTATAGAAGGGATCTGCACCGGTTGGCTCCCGGCGAGTGACTAACTTGAGGGAAATGTAGTTACTCACGGTTACTGGGCCACGGTATCCGACAGTCGGAAGCGGACCTAAGACACGTGGTTTGGAAACCACGGAGCACTGGACTTGACAGGAGGCCTACTTTAAGGTCCAGGATTGCAGAAAGGCTCCTCTTGAAACTGCTCCTTTCTGGCAGATAGATTCTCTCCTTCTCGGAGGCGGTAGGAATGTATATGTCATCCCCTCTGTATGGACTAGTGAAGGGTCCTAGGAATATCTGTGCTTTGCATGGGCCGTGAGATTCACCATGCAGCTCCTAGGCGGGGCAGGTAGGTAGCTGTAGATTCCCTGCCATCTCTTGCACAGCATGGGTTGCTGGCACCTCACACTAGATTCCGCAGAACTCGTCTGCCCTGGTTTTCCTGCCCTTTGCTAAGAGGTAGGCTGGGTTAAAGTCTCCACCCACAGAATACTAGAAGTTTCTGGAGGGAAAACTGGTTATTACTCATCAGTGATTGAAATCCTACACTCACATGCACTTACAGTGGGTCAAACATAGATGGTAGCAAATGATAATATAGACAGTGTATGCACAAGAAATACATGACAAAACAGAGGCATACTGACACACAGTACTATTACATTGTGACAAACCTACTACCATACGACAACTACTCCTATTATGAAAGTAGGGAGTGTACTGGGACACTACATATGTAATATCTCAGGGATAGCCATCCCCATGTAGAAGGACACGCCTTTTGGTAGGATACGCCCCTGAGTAGGACACGGCACAATTTGTCTGGATCATCAAAGTGTCCCCGGCAACTATGAAGGAGCAGTCAGCGTTTATCTCATAGACATAACAATGGTGCGAAGCATAAAATAGAATAAAATCCATGTATAACTTGTGCCCCCCCCACATGTCTCGGTCCTGTACACATCTCTAAGGCTGGGTTCACACGACCTATTTTCAGACGTAAACGAGGCGTATTATGCCTCGTTTTACGTCTGAAAATAGGGCTACAATACGTCGGCAAACATCTGCCCATTCATTTGAATGGGTTTGCCGACGCACTGTGCCGACGACCTGTCATTTACACGTCGACGTTTGACAGCTGTCAAACGACGACATGTAAAATGACTGCCTCGGCAGAGAAGTGCAGGACCCTTCTTTGCAACGTAATTTGAGCCGTTCTTCATTGAAGTCAATGAAGAGCAGCTCAAGATTACAAACGTCAAAGACGCCTCGTATATTACGAGGAGGAGCTTTTACGTCTGAAACGAGGGAGCTGTTTCCTCCTGAAAACAGTCTGTCTTTTCAGACGTAAAAGCCTCTCATCGTGTGCACATACCCTTATACTCACTATAATTCCTCTATCCCGCAGTCTGGACTGGACAGAGCTTGCATCAAGTCACTGAGGTGAGGACCAAACAGACGGTTATTATACAGGTCAAGTATCTTCAGGGACCGGTTATTCCTTATTCCAGATGCCAACTGGATGCAGGAAGTGTCTGGTAGATCATTATCACCCAAACTGTAAGAATAATAAAAAAGTTTAAAAAAAAAAGCTTAATAAAAATTGAAAAATAAAAAAGTGAAAAAAAAATGAAAAACCCAACTTTTCCCCCTTACATACTGCTTTATTATTAACAAACAAAATAAAGTAAAAAATGTACACGTATTTGGTATCGCCGCGTCCATAACGACCCCGACTATAAATTTATTACATCATTTAACCCGCACGGTGAACGTCGTAAAAGATAAAATAAAAAACCATGCAAAAATTGCTGTTTTCTTTGAATCCAGCCTTAAAAAAATCGTGCTAAAAAGTGATCAAAAAGTCGCATCTACTCCAAAATGGTACCGATAAAAACTACAAGTCATCCCGCAAAAAAAAGCCCACCTACAATTACATCGGCAAAAAAATAAAAACTTTATGGCTTTTCAAATATGGAGACAAATACAAATAATTTTGAAAAAAAAGGGTTTTCACTGTGTAAAAGTAGTAAAACATACAAAAACTATACAAATTTGGTATCGTTGCAATCGTAACAACCCGCTGAATAAAGTTATTGTAAATTTAGGATGCAAAAAAGTGTGGCGAAATTGGGTTTTTTTCTATTCTCCCCCAAAAAAAAGTTAATCAATAAATTCTATGTACCCCAAAATGGTGCTATTAACCCCTTCCCTCTTTAGCCACTTTTGACCTTCCTGACAGTGCCTCATTTTTCAAATCTGACATGTTTCACTTTATGTGGTAATAACGTCGGAATACTTTTACCTATCCAAGCGATTCTGAGATTGTTTTCTCATGACACATTGGACTGTAAGATAGTGGTAAAATTTGGTCGATACATTCACTATTTAATTGTGAAAAACACCAAAATATAGTGAAAAAAACACAGATGATGATGACGGTTCACTCTTCTGCAGGAAGCAGTCGGATGAAGACGTCACAGCAGGATCGCAGCACAGAAGGCCTCATATTCAATAAGATGGCTTCACAGACGGTCACACCAGCTCTGCTCACCATTCCTAACCGGAATGAGGTGGGCAGGGCTGGTGGAGGGTGTTTCAAACACCCGCCATGGCTGCGATTGGTCGGTCGGTGCAGACCGAGCAACCGTAGCGATCGGGGGGCTGGCATCACCGCCATTTTTTACATGGAACATGGTAGTGATTGGTGCTGTCCTAGACAGCACCAATCACCACCATATCACTGTGCCCTGTGGCACAGTAATTGGCTAAAGCCGCAAACGGCCGCAATTGGCCGGTCTGAATTGACCGGCCAATGGCGGCGATCGCCGATGCGGGGAGGAGGCGACACCCCCTTGGGCATCGTGTACAGATGGCCTGCTGGTATGAACAGCAGCCATCTTTACTTTAAAACGTTCTCATTTTTTTCTGTAACTGTTTTCCCGTTTGTCGCAAGTATACAACATTTTGCGGTAAGCACTGGCTTTCCATGACGTATACTTATGACAAATGTCGGGAAGGGGTTAAAAATTACAACTTGTCCCGCTAAAAACAAGACCTTGTACAGCTATGTCGATGCAAAAATGAAAAGGCTATAGCTCTTTGAATGAGACGATGGAAAAACGTAAAAAATGGCTTGGTCATTAAGGTCTAAAATAGGCTGGTCATTGGATCCCAAATATTTTTTCTTTATTTTATTACATTAATTTTGTGATAATCTTTGTAATTGGTCTCTATAAAAACTTGTCAATTCTTTTCTTTCTGCAGCCTGCATATATTCCAATACATATGAGGCTGAAGGATGCCGTTCACTATTAAATCTGACTGACGGGCTCTCTCTCCAGCGGCTCCTGTGATCTGAACGCTGATCTAAGCTGAAGTATGGGCAAATCAAAGCGGATTCCTGTCGCTGGAGCATTCTAAGGCCACGTTCACATGGTATACTTTTTATATTTCAGAACATAAAATACTTATAACTCTCCGAAATACACTTAAAATACGCCAGCAAACACATTTCGATAAGAAATATGCGGTGTACTTCATATGAGACGTATTTTCCTGCTGCTGAATTAACCCCTTATTGACCAGCCTGTTTTAGGCCTTAACCCCTTCAGGACGCAGCCTGTTTTGGCCTTGTGGCACAGCCGATTTTTTTCAAATCTGACGTGTCACTTTATGTGGTAATAACTTGGGAATGCTTTTACCTATCCAAGCAATTCTGAGATTGTTTTCTCGTGACATTGTACTTAATGATAGTGGAAAAATTTGGTCAATAAATTCAATATTCATTTGTGAAAAACACCAAAATTTTGAGAAAATGTGCAAAAATGTGCATTTTTCCAAAATTTTTTTTTTTAATAAATTGTTTTATTTTCAATTTTCCACAAACATAACACAATAATGCCAAAAGAATATGCATCCGTAGTATACATCGGCACGCAGGCCAGCATAAGTGTTCACACTGAATGGCAAATAAACAATCAGAAATATGTTTAAACAATAAGTGGAGCACATCCCATGCATCCTGGACCTGCAGACATGCACTAAGGCCCAAGGATAAACATATCCTAAGAAGAGAAGAGAGAAAGAAAAAGAAGAGAGGGGGAAAGACAGAGAGAGGAAAGGAAGGGATGAGCACCAGCATTGTCCGCCAGGCAGTAGAGACAGATTCAAGAGGTCACGATGTTCCTGAACTCCAGTGAAGATTGGAACCTGACCCAATGATACCAAGTCTTAAGATCCTCCATCCTCATGATCTCCTGTTTCTTACCAAACCACAAGCTGAGCGACGGCGCACTGGATTGTCTCCACAGCGCTGGAATGCATGCCCTGGCCGCATTCACCAGATGGCGGACCACAGAGCGATGATATGTGAACAACGGAACCTCGCACAGATGGAGCAAGAAGAAGGCCGGTGTACACGGGAGCGGGAAGTCCGTAAATTTGGAGGTGATACGCCACACCTCTGACCAGAATGCAGTCAGCCTCGGGCACTCCCAAAAAACATGCAATATCGTGCCCACTTGGTCACCACATCTCGAACACAGCGGCGAGACCGCCGGGATCATGGCATGCAATTGGAAGGCACCCTATACCAACGTGTTAAGATCTTAAATCCCGCTTCCTGATACCTGCTGGCCATGGATGATTTATGTGTCGTAGTGTACACTCGATCCTGTTGTTCAGCCGTGAGTGTGATTCCCAAGTCCCTCTCCCACCGGAGCAGATATGCAGGTGTGGAAAGGGTGGATGGGGAGATCAGTAGGGAGTATAGTCTGGATAGGGAATGACGCAACGAGCCGGTACCCACGCAAAGGAGTTCAAACAGGGTTTTGTCCCGAGCATGTTCCGCAGTGTTTGGCAAGGACACAAGGAAATGTCTCAGTTGAGTGACCTGCCAGGGAGTGAGAGGGAGAGGGTCCGTCAGAGACACCAATTGTGGGCCAGTCATCCAGGACTCCCCGTGTAGGTAATGAGAAGCGTGACTCCTGCCTGCCCGCAACCAGCTCCTGAATGGACCCCCCTCCCGCCCCGGAGGATACGCCGGGTTGCCCAAGACTAGGAACATGGGGGACGGAGAAGGGGAGGTCTCTTTCCGGGGAAAGACCCTAGATGTAGCCGCCAGGGAGGGTCCTATCGTCGGCTGTGTCCGCGCCGATAGAGGGGTATCCCTGCCCAACCAAGGCAGGGCCTGCAGAGGAACTGCCATAGATGACTGCTCCATCGGCACCCACTGTTTGACCTCCGTGTGGCGGAACCAATCCAGAATGCACGACAAGTGCGAAGCCTGGTGGTAGGAGACAAAGTCTGGGAGCCCCACGCCCCCTTCACTCTTAGAGCGAAAAAGCGTGGAGCGGGCTATACGGGCCGGTTTCCCCACCCAAATGAAGCAGTGGAGTAAGGACAACAAGGCTTGGAAGAAGGTACGGGGGATGTGGATCGGCAGAGCCTGAAAGAAATACAAGATCCGTGGTAGGATGTTAATTTTAAAGATTGCACATCTGCCGAACCACGTGAAGGTGCCCTTCGTCCAGGAATCGAAATCGCTCTTTACATGTTGAAGGAGAGGAGGATAGTTAACTGCATAAAGGCGAGAGAGATCCCTGGAAAGCTGGACCCCCAAGTATTGGAGCGAGTCTCTAGCCCACTTAAAGGAGAAGGACCCCGACAGGTGGTCTACCAGGGACTGCGGCAACGATATGTTAAGAGCCTTCGACTTCTGATAGTTAATTTTGAAATTAGACCGTTTTGAATATCTACTCATCTCTGCCATGCGGTTAGGCAAGGAGATCCTGGGTGCGGTGAGAAAGAAAAGAAGTTCGTCCGAATAAGCAGCAACCTTATGAGACTTTCCACCCACCGACACACCCGTTATGTCCGGATTAGAGCGAACCTGACAAAGGAAGGGCTCCAGGCACAAAATAAAAATTAAGGGAGACAGGGTGCAACCCAGCCGCGTGCCGTTGGAGATGGTGAGCGGAGAAGAAAGGATACCATTAACATTGACCCGGGCAGAAGGAGATGAGTAGAGGCTCAAAATCCATTGCATCATGTGGGAACCCAGCCCGATATGCCGCAAAGTGGCCAACATAAAGTCCCAATCAACCCTGTCTAAGGCCTTCTCCGCATCCGTGGACAGTAACAGTGTGGGCAGAGCCGAGGCAGCCGCGTGATAAATCAAATTAATTGCCCTAGTGGTGTTGTCCCTAGCTTCCCTAAGAGGCATGAAGCCCACCTGGTCGTAGTGGATCACACTGTGGAGAAGGGGGGTAATCCTACGGGCCAAGATCTTTGCAAACAGTTTAAGATCTACATTTAACAATGAAATGGGGCGGTAATTTTGGCAGCTGGTGGGGTCCTTCCCTTCCTTGGGTATTACCGTGATGCATGCCCTCAGAGCATCCTGAGGGAGAGAGCGCCCCTCTGTGAGAGAGTTATAGGCTTGTAGGAAATGGGGAGCGTGGAGATCTGAGCAGACCTTGTAATATTGAATGGGTAGACCATCCGGACCCGGCGCCTTCCCCACCGGAGATTCCTTCAGGGCCCAGGACCACTCCTCTGAGGAGATAGGCTCCTCCAATGCAGCAAGAGCTTCCTGCGGGATACTTTTCATCCCCGAGGAGCGGAGATATGCCTCCATCTGCTACCGTTGATTCCCCCCATCTGCGGAAGGAGAGGCCCGAGGGAGATTGTAGACGGAGTGGTAATACGCCCGGAAGGCTTCAGATATATCCTGGGGGAGGTGCAAACTCCCAGCTCCGGGTACCTGTACGTGAGGTACATAGGTGCGGGATCTAGTTTTCCGCAGTGCCTGTGCCAGAGTCTTGCCTGGTTTGTTACTAAATTCGTAGAAATGTCGCCTACACTTTACCAGGGAGGCCCTAGCCTTGGCAGGACAAAGAGAACGAACCTGAACACGCAACTGCCCCAGCTCCGCCCCCACTACTCGATCCAGGGAGGCCTTGTGGGACTGCTCCAGGAGGTGTATGCGGGATAAAAGGTCACACAAGTGGGCAGTCCGCTCCCTTTTAAGTTTAGATCCGATCCGAATGAAGGTGCCACGAATCACACACTTATGCGCCTCCCAAACACTGAGCGGACCCACATCTGGAGAAACATTCGTGGCAAAATACTCCCGGAGATCCCTATGTATTTCCGAAACCACCGTCGAATCCTGCAGGAGTGAGTCATTTAACCGCCACTGCCAGGAGCGAGGGTGAGCTGCTGGGAGACAGAGAGTGAGAGTAATGAGGGCGTGGTCCGAAAAAGGTAATGTCATCAATAGAAACTGAGGAGAGGTTGGATAAATGGGAGTGGCGAAGAAAGAAGTAGTCCAGTCTGGTGTATGTGTTGTGGGGAGCCGAAAAGAAGGTGTAATCTTTTGTCGTCGGGTGCATGAGCCGCCACGTGTCTACCAGTTGGTGTTCATGTAACAACCGACGTATACGGCGGTGTGCCGACCTGGGTAATGACGAGTGCCCGCGCGAGGAATCTATAGTCGGGTCCAATGTAAAGTTCAGATCCCCCCCTAGTATGAGAGTGCCTTCCAGGAAACCATCCAGCTCCGTCAAGACCCTTTCCAGAAAGGCAACCTGACCAGTGTTAGGGAGATAGTATGAAGCCAATGTGAACAATGTGTTAGCCAACCTACCCTTCACGAAGAGAAACCTTCCCGCTCCATCCGTGCGAGTCTCCACGAGCTCCCATGGAAGAGAACACAAGATCAAAATAGAGACCCCTTTGGTCTTGGAGTCCGGCGAGGCACTGTGATACCCCTCCGTATAGTGAGAGTCCGTCAACCGTGGTATGCTGTCCGCCCTGAATTGAGTTTCCTGGAGAAACGTCCCTTGCGCTTTCTTTTTCTAGAGAAGACGGAGGATGGAGGATCTCTTCTCTGGGATGTTCAGGCCCTGTGCATTCGGGGAAACAACCGTAACGTTAGACATGTGGAACCAAAGTGGAAAGACAGAAAGGGGGAGAAAAGAGGAGGAGAGAGAAACTCCCATAGACAGGGAAGAGATATCCAGAAAGAGGGGCAATACCGTCCCACTAACAGAGTACAAAACCCCTAAACAATACTTCGCGTATTATGTAGATCCCGGGAGAAATCACCCCCTGAACACGACACAACAGCGCGGAAACCTGGTGGAGAACGTAGAATGATAGCGGTGCAAATAGGTTATCCCCCTGAGAGTTACCACTAAATTGAGACTGAGTTGTTAAAAGCACAAATGGGAACGAACTGGAACCCCGGACTCAACCGGCTAACTATAACGGGCATATGGAGATTCCCGGCCCCCGACCGCGGGACAGCAGAAAGTGAGGATGAGGATCCCTGAGACATGTACCCCTGACCCAACAAACAGGGCCCACTGGCCCAGACATATTCCCCAGCCCCTCCCGCAGAACACCGAAAAGAAAAAGGGGTTAGACACTCATAATATGCAGGCCCCCACCGACACCCTTTTGGAGACAGAAATAAGCTAGACATCTGGATGGGATACGCGCCATCCGGGTGCCCGTTGCTCGCGAGGACCGTCTCTAGGATGAGGCAGAGATGGGCGCACAGAGTCCGGGTAAAGACCCCCCCCTAGGAAAGAACGACGGCGGTGGCTCTGTCAAATCCGGGAGTCGCACTGGGGAGATCTCTAGGAAACTAAAGGCATCTTTCAAGTCCTCCAGGGAGCATACGGCAAATGATTGCCCCTGGCGGCGGAGAATAACGTGGAAGGGATGGCCCCATCTATAGGTAGCGCCCGCTTCTTTGGTAGCCTCCAACAAGGTGCGAATCACCCTACGCATGTGTAGGGTCAGTCTGGAGACGTCCGGCAAGATGGTCACCTCAGAGCCCTGGAAAGGAATGGCCCCCTTCTCCCATGTTCTCCGTGCAATGTCCTCTTTTTGTTTGTAAAAGTGCACCCTGCAAATGACATCTCGCGGGCTGTTACCTTCCCTGTTCCGAGGGCCCGCTAAGCGATGCACCCTATCCATTTCAATGGCCGAATCGCGTGGTCTGTCCATGAGCTTATTAAAGAAATGGGTGACAGCGTCATATAACTCCTCGGGCAGCACAGATTCCGAGATGCCCCTCGGCTTCAGGTTATCCCGCCTCCCCCTATTCTCCACATCATCCAGGTGCAGCGAGAAGTCCCTCATTTTGGTAGATTGGGCGTCCAAAGACTGAGAGAGGATCGAGATGTCCGTTGTGTGAACAGAGTTCTGGCGCTCCAAGGCATCTACCCGTGCGGTTCATGATCGTATATCTTGGGACACCACCACTATGGCCCGGTCATGTTTCTCTTCCAGCCGGGAGAGGCGAGCATCTAAGTCAGATTTTGTGGGCAATGCCCTCACCATTTCCCACAACTCTGCTAGGGTCCGTTCCATGGAGGGGGGGGCCCATAGACGAAGCAGGGTGGGGGTCCCCCAAGACAGTAGCTGGGGCGAGTGGGCCCCTCAATATGGCCGGTGTGCCCTGACTGAGGAGCGGCCAGTCCTGGAGGAGAGTGCAGGGACGCAGTGGAAGAAAATGGCGCCTGAACCGCCGCGCCTTGTAATGCCCGGCGTCCATCTTCCTGTCCGGACACATGTTGAGGCAGCGGGGGGAGGGGAGCAGCATCTCTCCCCGGAGGAACCGACACCGACACAGCCCTTTCACATGGACCTACCTCCGGAGACGAAGCAGCAGGGGAGCGGTCCTGCGAGCCTCTGAAGTATCCAGCCGGAGCCAAGGTGCCGGAAGGAGGAGAGTCCCCTCGTGACGGCGGAGACCAACTGCGGCCTACAGCGGGAATGGAGGAGGGCCGCGGAGAAGCACCGTCGCGGCCGGAGTGGAGGAATCTGTCCATCGACGTGGGGCCAGGGGTGACCGACAGAGATTTGCGGTGCCGACCTTTGGTCAGCCCGTCACTGGAGCAGGTGAGTGAGCCCATGGTAGGGAAATGAAGATGATGTGCATTTTTCTAAATTTAAATGTATCTGCTTGTAAGACAGGCAGTTATACTGCACAAAATAGTTACTAGTTACCATCCCCCAAATGTCTACTTTATGTTTGCATCGTTTTTTGAACATCCTTTTATTTTTCTAGGACGTTACAAGGCTTAGCACTTTAGCAGCAATTTCTGACATTTTCAAGAAAATTTCAAACTGGCTATTTTTACAGGGGCCAGTTTAGTTCTGAAGAGGTTTTGAGGGCCTTGTATATTAGAATCCACCAATAACTCACCCCATTTTAAAAACTGCATCCCTCAACGTATTCAAAACAGCATTCAGAAAGTTTCTTAACCCTTTAGGCGTTTCATTGCAAAGTAGAGGGGAAATTGACAAATTTCTTCTTTTTTTTTTGCCGAAATTCATTTGTAAGAAAAAAAAATAGTGTAACACAGAAGGTTTTACCAGAGAAACGCAACTCAATATTTATTGCCCAGGTCCTGCAATTTTTAGGAATATCCCACATGTGGCCCTAGTGTGCTAATGTACTGGAGTACCAGCCTCAGAAGCAAAGGAGCACCCAGTGTATTTTGGGGCCTGCTTATTTTTAGATTATATTTTAGGCACCATGTCAGGTTTGAAGAGGTCTTGTGGTACCAAAACAGTGGAAACTCCCCAAAAGTGACCCCATTTTGGAAACTAGACCCCTCAAGGAATTGATCCAGGGGTATAGGTAGCACTTTGACCCCACAGTTATTTTGCTGTATTTATTAGTCTGAAAAAAACATAGAAATTTGTAATATTTACAAGGAATAAAGAAGAAAAAGCACCCCAACATTTGTAAAGCATCTTCTCCCGATTACGGAAATACCCCATATATGGTAATAAACTGATGTTTGGACACACAGCAGGGCTCAGAAGGGAGGGAGCGCCATTTGGATTTTGGAGCGCAGATTTTGCTGGATTGGTTTTTAGTGCCATGTCGCGATTGCAATGCCCCGGAGGGACCAAAACAGTGGAAACTCCCCAAAAGTGACCCCAGTTTGGAAACTACACCCCTCAAGGAATTTTCTAGGGGTATAGTGAGCATTTTGACCCCACAGGATCTTTTTTAGAGCGAAGGTGACCAAAAAACAGCAATTTTGGCGCTTTAAATTCTTTATGTCTTACAGCTTTCACCGTGTGCAATAAATTACGTTTTACTTTATTCTGCGGGTTGGTACGATTACGGCGATACCATATGTATATAGGTTTTTTTAAAAGTTTTGCAGCGTTTGCACAATAAAATGATGTTTCTATAAAATAATTTATTTTCTGAGACACCCTATTTTGAGACGTAAGTTTTTATTTTTTTGTTTAAAAAAGCTGTGGGAGGTCTTGTTCTTTGCGGGACGGGTTGTAGTTTTTATTGGTACTATTTTGGGGTAAATGCGACTTTTTGATCACTTTTTATTCTAAACTTTGGGAGGGGTTGTGACCAAAAAATAGCGATGATGACATCGTTTTCCGTTTATTTTGTTTGCGGTGTTCACCGTGCGGAAAAATAAACATTATAGTTTCATAGTTTGGGTCGTTACGAACACGGTGATACCAAATATGTGTACTTTTTTTTTTTAACGGTTTCATTTTTTTCCTATACTAAATGACTTATTATAGGAAAACAAAAACTTTTATTTACGCTTTTATAAAACCATTTTTTTTTTACTTTTTACACTTTATTTTTTTTACCTGCAGCTCTGATCGCTGCTAGAATACATTACACCACCTAGGTAGCGTAATCTATTCCAACTGTCAGTGTGACGTCACAGTCACTCTGACAGTAAGGGTATGTTCACACGAGGGCGTCCGTAACGGATGAAATTACGGGGATGTTTCAGACTGAAAACATCCCCATAATTTCAGCCGTAACGGCATGTGCAGGCGCTTGAACGCCGCGTCAATTACGGGCGTAATTGGCGCTGCTATTCATTGGAGTCAATGAATAACAGCTCCAATTACGGCCAAAGAAGTGACAGGTCACTTCTTTGACGCGGGCGTCCATTTACGCGCCGTCATTTGACAGCGGCGCGTAAATATACGCCTCGTTTGAACAGACAAACGTCAGCCCATTGCTTTCAATGGGCAGATGTTTGTCAACGTTATTGAGGCGCTATTTTCAGACGTAATTCGGGGCAAAAACGCCCGAATTACGTCCGTAAATAGGCCGTGTGAACATACCCTAAGTCTACAAGGACCAGCCAGAGGCTGGTCCTCATAGGCTTCCATACATAGCTGACCTGGAGGCCGTTGTCTGGCCTCCGGATGCCATCACAAGCATCAGCAGCCCCCACAATTGCATGGGGGCTGCTGATGTGCTACAAACCCCCTAAATGTGGTGATCGCAATCGAGCACCACATTTAATGGGTTAATTGTCTAAATCAGTGGCGACGAGCCGCTGATCGGCAACACTGGAGTGTCAGCTGTCGGGGACAGCTGATCTCTCAGTTCCCGATGCAAACATTGTCGCCGACAGTGTGCATCGGGAACGACACAGTGACTTCCTGTCACTCTGACAGGAAGCCTATCAGGAACAGCCGAAGGTTGGTCCTGATGGGCTTCCGTCCATGGCACACACGAAAGCCATTGTTTGGCTTCCGTTTGCCATGCTAACTATCGACAAACCCCGCGATTTCGGACCAAGGACTGCCGATATGGTAGAAACCCCTAAAATTCAGCAATTGCAACCGATCGCCGAAGTTAAGGGGTTAATTCACCAAAATCAGCGGCAGAGGACCGCTGGCCGGCAAGAGTGGATGGAGTGTCAGCTGTCGGCGACAGTGTGCACCGAAAACAACTCCGTAACTGTACATCCTCGTGCGGGAAGTAACCTCCTGCAACGACGTAGTTACTTACTCGTGCGGGTAGGGGTTAATAGAACTGAATATAAAGAAATACTGTGAGCTACAATATTTTCTCTTTTTAATGGCAGTCAATGCAAGACGTATTCAACCGCCGAGAATATCAAACTTCAGAATGCTTTCACCTATCCAAGCGATTCTGAGACTGTTTTCTTGTGACACATTGGACTTTGTTACTGGCACTTACTATAACTTGTGCCCCCCCCCCCATGTCTCGGTCCTGTATACATCTCTTATACTCACAATAATTCCTCTATCCCGCAGTCTGGACTGGACAGAGCTTCCATCAAGTCACTGAGGTGAGGACCAGACAGACGGTTACTACACAGGTCAACTTTCTTCAGGGACCGGTTATTCCTTATTACAGATGCCAACTGGATGCAGGAAGTGTCTGGTAGATGATTATTACCCAAACTGTAAGAAGAAGATGAGATGTGAGTGACGAGTCCACAGAGCGTTACTATAAAATCTGTAGGTTGTGAATGTGGAGAGAAAATGTCCCTGATGTTAGTAAAATCGGAGAGAATTGTGGACATTTTCCTTAGGCCTCATTCAGACAGACATAATGTGGCCGCATTTTCGCATCCACATTTTTACGGCCACAAGACCCAGTCCCTACGCTGTTGTCGTGACTCGAACTTACATCAGCATAGAACTGCAGGGGTCTGGGTAATAATGCCGGCACCTGTCAGCTCCATTATTCTATCAGGCGGCAGATTAGGGGACATTCACAAAATTGTAATTTTCACTCTGCACCATCCGCTGCGCATTAAACCCTTCACACACCGTGACTGAATAGCATGTGGTGTGGGGGGTGATATATGGAGCGTCTCACGCGCTGAGCCCGCACCATACGCTGCGGGTGTCAGCTGTGTATTACAGCTGATACCCGGGACTAACAGACAGAAACAGCAAGCACGCTATTACAGGAGCCTGTAAAAATCACAATATATTGCAATAAATTAGTATTGTAGTGTATTCTACCAGTGATCTAATGATTGCTGGTTCAAGTCCCCTAGGGGGACTAATAAAATGTGTAAAAACAAAAGTAAATAGTTATTAGTGGAAAAAATAAACCCTTTTCACATATTTTTTCTCTAAAGTAATGTAAAAAAACACACAAAATTGGTATCGCTGCGTCTGTAAAAGTCCAAACTATTACAATATACCATTATTGAACTCGCACGGTGAACGCCGTGAAAAATAAAGAATTTTAAACGGCAAAATTGCTGTTTGTCACTGTGAAGGATGGTTTATTTGCTTATATTCCCTGTATGAAATTACATTGTGAATTATCAAGCAGGATGCCGAATTACTAAGATATGTATTATGTGAAAGTGATGATAATGTTTAAATGATTTAGTTTCATGCAGCAGCCATCTTGTCTGGAGTTCCCATCTTGGTTTTATTGTAGTGAATAGAAAAGTCATTGTTCCTTTAATACAAGTAATGTTGATTTCGTATGTTTTATCTTTGACCTTGGTTCCCATGCGAAGTTGGTAAGGAATGGACAGGGAGGGAGATGGGAGGGTGGCAAGTATGCGTGAGGGAAGGTCTCCCCCATCTCCACGAGAATATTCTGTCCAAAAGAGATAAGACACCTGCAAAACCTAATGTGTGAAGAATTATAATGATGTATCTGGGATGTATTTTATTGTATGCTTTTTATTGAATAACAAATATTGTTACATTGTCTCTGATTGGTTTACCTCAAGCCTACACCCCTTCTGAATTTCAGTTTAACAGTTTGAGTCTGATAATAAATCCTTCAGAGGAGCATTTTGAACATATCAGCAGAGTCTGTGTGTTTTCTTCTCCTCTCTCGATATATATCGGTGAAATATCCTAATTAGGATACTGACTAATGGGGTCTGGCCTTGAGAGTCTGTTTGGACTCGTATAAATTTCAGTCTAATATATTTTGAGCGATGGATTTCCACGACAGTAATGGTGCCGATAAAACCCAGGAAGATTGCACGTCTGATAAGCTGTCACTGGAGCGGTCTGGCTTTGCATCTGTGAATTACAAAAAACCGCAGTAGGTAAGGAGCTTATTCTTACACCATTCACACATGTATTGCGTAAGCCTTGGAATCTAGTTGTCAGACGTCACTTCTTTTCTGGACGAGGCCCCCTTAATCAGCAGTGGGTTGAAAGATGGATCCAAAAAGGTATGTTGAAGCTTTTTGTGTGATGAAGGATTGCAGGTGTGTATGAGATCTTAAACTGTTGATATGAAAGACATGAGAGAATTTTTGCCAGCAATTACATTGTTAACCAGAAAAATTGTGAGAAGTGTAAGACCTCCGCCTTTGGAATGCAGTGACGTAGTGCATGGCGGAGAGAAGTCGTAACTCACATGTGAAGTATTTGAAATGAAAAGATTGTAGTCTGTGCTTGCTGCTCTGTTGTAGCGTAATTTGTTATTTAGTTGTGTAAAATTGTTGAGGATTAATAGTTGTTCTGTTAGTTGGGAGGTACTGACTGTTTGTAGGTGAGAGGAAAGTTGGATAGTTGTGAGTAATATCCTGTAGTACCACAGGGGCTTCAATGGTTAAGTCCTGATCATGTAGAATCCAGTGCAAGGAGAAGCAATTGTGGCTATATTGAATTTGCACTCAATACCATTACCCAGTGCAACAGGGAAAACTTTGAATACTGTATTAGAAAATCATTTATATTTTCCTAACTCATTGCCAGACGGTGATATTGTGTGTAAGGGTCCATAAACCAGTTGTATGCATTGCCAGACTGGCATAAGGCGGGAATCAGTACAGACTGATTTCTAGCACATGTGATAATCCGGCATATACACTTTGATGTAAAATAACATCCAAGTAATTAAGTCTGTAGTAGTATAACATCAGACCGCTGGATTGAATACCGTTGTAATATAACATCCTGTATTCAATGAATGACCCTGACACTTACCCCAGGTGCCACCTGTGTCGTAGTAGTAATTACAGTGAAGGACATTGGTATTGGCTCAGACCCAGAGCCCGTAAAGAAATCATCACCAACATAGATAACAGCCCACTAAACTACAACCCACAGAGTGAACGGCTGAGTGGGGAGGATAATATATATATGTTACCAAATATAATTTGCATGTGAAACCATTGCAAAGTGCTAGAGGAAAGAGTTTGGGATATATGCTACATCACGGGCTGTATGAACCGAAAGACACACCCCGGCAGCAAGTGTTCTGCATAAGTGAAGTGTTACCAACTCCTGCTTGAATCAATGGAGGTTCATGAATGTCGATTGTGTTGAAGAATTTGCTCTTGTAATTGTTGATTGCCAGCATTTTGTCTGTTCTTGATGTTCTATACAGTGAGGGATCAGAGGATCCTACTGCTAGAATGTCTGGAGGAACGACTTTTGATATCGTACTGGTAAGACAGTCTAGGAGATAGACTGGTCTGAGATATCTGTCGGCAAACGTGGCCTGTTTGCCTGGAGGTGGGGGATTTACCGGAAATCACCCTACTGCTCTTCGACCATGGGGTCAGGAAGAAGTTGGACAAAGATGCTTTGGGGCACTGGTCCCGGCCAACATTAGAATGAGCAAAAGGAGCTGGGGCTTTAATTGTAAAGTATGTGAAGGCAAAATAACACACTGAAAAAAAAATTGTTGAAGAGGCTGGCAGCCGTAAGAAGGATGTTTGCATGTGATAAAGACAATGGTTTGCGGAAAGTTGAGAAAGGGAGTGGAGTGGCCAGGACAAGGCATAAGTTAAAAGGACAAAGCAGGTGATTACAGGTGGTTACAAGTAAGATGATGTGAGAAAGAACAATTTAAATACAGGTGTAAATTTTTATTGGAAGAGTGAAGAAAACGGAGCAGTCGGGTACATTGCAGTGACTAACGTGGGTCAGAACGGGGGGAGTGTAATGTGTGATGTGATGTGACATCTGTGTGATGTGTGTAATGTAACATGTCTGAAGTTTGAAACTAATGGCCACAATAAAAGCAGAACTATATTGTATGTTTCCTATTTTTAACAGCAGTAATGTCTAAAAATGTTAGTGTTTTGTGTACGGGGTTAAAATCAGTTCCACTTTTTTTTCATTTTTTTGGAATGTGTCTTATCTTCGCGCACGCGCAGTCGTCTGTAACTACACCAAGCGAGAAAAATATTACAGCCGGCTGGATTTGTTTGTAAAAAGATAAAAGCTATACTGCATATTAATGTGTTATAATGTGATAAGATTTAATGTTGGAATGTTTTGCTGTTGATTCAAATGTATTAAAATACAGATATTGTGAGACACGGGGTCTTGATGATGTATGTGCCCCCTCTGTTCCCTATTCTTATGTACAGCTTATTGGTTTGCAGTAATTAATATTACCAGATATATTATTTTCTGTGTTATTGAATAACTAATTACATTTGTTTTGTTTTTTGTTTTCACACATAAGGCGCGTGCTATGGTGCTGCCTAAATGTTATTTTTGAAAATGTGAGATGTTTTACAGGTAAATGGTTGCATGTCATTTTAAAGATAAAATTTATTTTTGTCAGGAGAAAGTCATCTTTTTTGTTCCAGGCTGTTGTGTATTACAGGGGGTTAAATTAGTGCCACCCCGATAGAGTGTCTAATTTTATTATGTTGATATGTAGTTTTGAACCCTGCTACATTACTTTCGCAGAGTCCAAATAGGAGGGAATGTTGAAGGGACTGATCAGGTAGTTTTGTTTTGTGTTTTATTTTGTTTTGAATTAATGAATTTGGTTCTAGGAGATCTACAAAATGTGTATGAGCTTCAAGGAGTAATCCAGATTAAATGTGTATGACAGTAACCTATATTTTGAGGTTTTTCTGTGTGGATGGTTCCAGATCCTTCCAGAACGGTGAATATGGCACTGGGTAAGCTGTGCTGTAGTCTCCACCCAATATGAGGTATTGTGTAAAAGACCATCCCCCTCCAGCAAATTTACACAGGAGGCAGAGGTGACGTCACTCACAGATGAGTCTTTATAGATTTAGATGGGGAGAAGGCAAAACAAAAAAAAATGTTTGAATATTGTTTCTTTTATGCCAGATTTCAGTAACATATTTTGTTTGTTTTTGTATTAATCAGGTATTTACAGGACCTGGTGGGTGGGATTTACAAGTGTTCTGGATCATCAGATGAATGTGGAACAATAAAACTCCACCCTTTTGAAATATTCTATCTATATGTGACATGGGTTTCCAATGTAAATTTGTAATGTAGATATACTTCATCATATACAGTATGTGTAGAACAGGATACGAGGCACAAGGTAAATTACCCAGAAACCACTCTCACCTTCTCATTCATCTCAAGGAGCGGAGCTGGAGGTGCTCGCTGAGGCTGTAACCTGGCAGAAGGTAAGACGGCCGACATTTACACTGACTCTAGGTACGCTTTTGGCATCGCCCATAATTATGGGCCCATTGGTAGTAGGAATTTTATTGGATCATCGGGTAAGCCAATTGAGAGAGCAAGAGAAGAAGGACCTGACAACAAGGGTATGTGCAGCCAGGTATCAGTAAATTGGCTTGTCCCTGGATACAATAATGCCACCACTAGGTTTGTAGCAACCGGCATGATGTGCGCACGGCATGACATAGGTAAAACAGCAAAGGTACCTGTGAAAGTGCAGCCCGGCGAGATTAACAGTCCCAGCGACTGCAGAACATACAACTACCCGAGGTAGAAGTGTATGCCAATGTGCTCGTGTGTGTAGACCTGTTCTCAGGGGGGCCTGAAGCCCGGCCTGTATTTTCCCCACTGCAGACGTTGTGTGTAAGTGACAGGGGAACAATGTTATCCCAAGTATTGACCTGATGTTTGTACAATAAGATATCAGCAGTTCTCCAGATGTTATTCCAAAGTTAGTTTGTTTAATAATTGTATTTAAGAAGTGTTGTGGGAATATTAAATACTGAAGTTAAGTTTTATGTAAAGTTCTGGATCAGCCTTAGCATTGGACTATTAGAGTCATGCGTCAGATAAAAGGTACAGAAGTGGAATATTCCCATTTGAAAACATTTTTAGTTATTTGTTTTTTGTCGTTGTTGTTATTGTGACAGGAAAATTCTGTGCAGTGTTTGTGTGTGTGTGTGTGTGTGTATATATATATATATAAAGAAGAAAAATGAGTTTGCATGTATCATTTCTAGTTATTGCTCAATGTGAACGTTTGATGTAAAGATGTTATTTGTTAATGTTTTTCTTCAAATTAATTATTTGATTAAGATCAATTAATGTTTATACAATGAAGAAGCTTGTTCTCCACAGGAAGAGTCCAACTGGGAGCGGAAGGCGTGAGAACCAGATTCTAACAGAATGTGGACGGATAAGGGAAGGTGAACCGGTAACACCCAAGGCACTCTTGATGGCACTTGCATTGATGGTGTATGACCTCACATATGCCCCAAGACTGCAAGGATCGATTTGGTAAGATCTAATTGGTATGTCCCAGGCTTTACAGCTGTTGCTGCTAAATTCTGTTAGAGCTGTTTGATTTGCCTACAGAACAGTCCTGGCAGACCGGTGCCAACCTTATCATACCCGCCTCCCACAAAGAGAACAGACCTTGAGAGGCCTTCCCATGCAATACAAATTAGAGTAAGAAAAATTGGTTTGCGACATTTGTCAGATAAACATGTGGAATCTGTGTATATTTTGGTGAGCTGGAGATGTTCCAGGCAATCAGCTCAGATCAAGGTACAAATCCTGCTGGAAAGCGTGACACCAAGTGCAAATGAAATGTACCCAATAATTACACATCTTCTAGGTGCCATGTCCATTGGAACAGAGAAGCTTTTCTTATATAAAGGTGTTTGTTTGATTTAGTTTAAGGGCCTGATATTATTATTGTATGTACTTAGAACAACTTTTATAGTACGTAGATGTTATCACCAGATTAGTATTTATTTTAACAAATTGACAAGGGTTGGGGGTCCCCAGCAAGTGGCAGTAAACATGAACTAAAAGATTTTTAATACGATGAACTCTATTACTGAGGTGCGACAGGCGCAGCCGGAGCCAGTAAAATGCGTTTGTCATGAACTGACGGCAGTGTCACAATTCCAAGCAGCCGCCCAGACAAGTAACTTACCGGAGGAAGAAGACAGCTGAGCGGAGGGTTTGTGGTGGTCACAATAACACACCACTAATCCGCCTACGTGGGATCTCACACCAGGCTCACAGCATGAGGTGTTGTGTACAGCCCGGTGACGTAAACTAAAAGAGACGGGGTCTAAAAGATGAGAAGGACCAAACCAAGTCCTGATGACATCAGCAAAGTTCAAAGTAAGGACCAAAGACCTGAGTGAATCCGTCAGCAGTATCAAGTGTTTTAATCAGAAGACAGGAGAAGAAGAGGACGATGATGTACAGGACTCGTCAATACACTGGTGGGACCCCATACCCAAACTGGACATTGGTGATGGCATCATATTAGTTGTGGCTCTATTGATATATTGCTTGAGTTTCATAATCATAATATATAATTTCTGTAATTTAATATGAGAAAAAGGGGGGTTTGTGAAGGATGATTTATTTGCTTATATTCACTGTATGAAATTACATTGTGAATTATCAAGCAGGATGCCGAATTACTAAGATATGTATTATGTGAAAGTGATGATAATGTTTAAATGATTTAGTTTCGTGCAGCAGCCATCTTGTCTGGAGTTCCCATCTTGGTTTTATTGTAGTGAATAGAAAAGTCATTGTTCCTTTAATACAAGTAATGTTGATTTCGTATGTTTTATCTTTGACCTTGGTTCCCATGCGAAGTTGGTAAAGAATGGACAGGGAGGGAGATGGGAGGATGGCAAGTATGCGTGAAGGAAGGTCTCCCCTCATCTCCACGAGAATATTCTGTCCAAAAGAGATAAGACACCTGCAAAACCTAATGTGTGAAGAATTATAATGATGTATCTGGGATGTATTTTATTGTATGCTTTTTACTGAATAACAAATATTGTTACATTGTCTCTGATTGGTTTACCTCAAGCCTACACCCTTTCTGAATTTCAGTTTAACAGTTTGAGTCTGATAATAAATCCTTCAGAGGAGCATTTTGAACATATCAGCAGCGTCTGTGTGTTTTCTTCTCCTCTCTCGATATATATCGGTGAAATATCCTAATTAGGATACTGACTAATGGGGTCTGGCCTTGAGAGTCTGTTTGGACTCGTATAAATTTCAGTCTAATATATTTTGAGCGATGGATTTCCACGACACTTGGTAAAATTAAATGATGTTGTCGATGTGCGCTATTTGTGACGTAATGAATGACTTTTGACCCGCCTCTTTTTCCGTCTTGCAGTTAATTGTAATTTATTTTTGCTGTATTTAAACCGCTGAAAGTTGCCCTGTCTGTATTAGCCTGATGAAGACGCCGGTCCGGCGTTGAAACGCGTAGCTTGTCGACCCTGCACACCCACATTAAATGATGAACTTTGCCTAGCCTCTTTGCCATCATTAGCATCGCCACTTTGGTTCCATTTTTTTCTTCTATTTATTCATCCTCTGATTCTGACCAGTCCTGATCTAACTGATCAGTATATGCTAAATAGTGACCGGGATTTACCAACATTGTTTATTTGTATGTAAAATCTCAGGGATAGCCACGCCCATGTAGAAGGACATGCCTTTTGGTTGGACACACCCCTCAGTAGGAAACGGCACAATTTGTCTGGATCATCAAAGTGTCCCCGGCAACTATGAAGGAGCAGTCAGCAGTTTATCTCATAGACATAACAATGGTGCGAGCATAAAATAGAATAAAATCCATGTATAACTTGTGCCCCCCCATGTCTCGGTCCTGTACACATCTCTTATACTCACTATAATTCCTCTATCCCGCACTCTGGACTGGACAGAGCTTCCATCAAGTCCCTGAGGTGAGGACCAGACAGACGGTTACTATAGAGGTCAAGTCTCTTCAGGGACCGGTTATTCCTTATACCGGATGCAAACTGGATGCAGGAAGTGCCTGGTAGATCATTATAACCCAAACTGTAAGAATAAGAAGATGAGAGGTGAGTGACTCGTCCACAGAGCGTTACTATAAAATCTGTAGATTGTGAATGTGGTGAGAAAATGTCCCCGGCTGTTAGTAAAATCCATAAGTGTCATCACTAGACAATGTCATAAACCTCTTATGTGTGGTGGGTGTCAGGAATGCCGGCAGCTATATGATGATATGTCCACTGACACCAAACCCATGTTCTAGAAATACAGAATTCCTGACTATTGTCCTTACTTTATTGCATGTCATAAATCGGTGATTATTGCAGCACATGGAATATAGAATAGTCATAAAGCTGGATGGAGGAACTTGTGTCACCAGTCGCTGAGAACTCTCCTTCCTCCACCATCTATTCTAGCTCTCAGTCTGTGGCCCCTGTGTCATCCATTCCCCTCCTGTCTTCACATTATTACAGGTCACATGTGGTTCTGCTTTCACAAAGTTGTACAGGTCACAGCCGTTTACAAGATCAGGACATCTTAGCCTGTTAGTGACCGCCAATACACCTTTTCACAGCGCTGTAAAAGCTCCCTGCTCTCAGTTTCACAACTGAACTGGCTCCTGTAAAAATAGCCTTTTGAAAATTTCTTTGTAAATTTGAAAATGTGAGAAATTGCTGCTAAAGTTCGAAGCCTTGCAACGTCCTAGAAAAATAAAAGAATGTTAAAAAAAAACTATGCAAACTAAATAGACATATGGGAAATGTGAACTAGTGACTATTTTGTGTGCTATTACTGTCTGTTTTACAAGCAAATACAGAAAGATGCAAATTTTTTACTAAATTTGTGTTTTTCACAATTAAATACTAAATGTACCGAGCAAATTTTGCCAGTAACATAAAGTCCAATGTGCCACGAGAAAACAATCTCCGAACCGCTTGGATAGGTAAAAGCATTCCGAAGTTATTACCACATAAAGTGAAACATGTCAGATTTGAAAAATGAGGCTCCGTCAGGAAGGTCAAAAGTGGCCAAAGAGGGAAGGGGTTAATGGAGCTGCGCTGCAATACAACACATAACCTGTTGACAGGTGTGGCGCTGTTTTAGGAAGAAAGCATCTGTTTTTCTAATCTTATACATCATTTTAATATCACCCATTTGGAAAGGTTTTCCTTATTCCCCTCCCCAACGTGTTAGAGAAATTGTAAAACTTCACACAGAACAGTTTTTTTTAATTTCTCATTGGTGGGGGTCCTGACAAGTGAATAGGTCTGTGCTGCAGGTAGCTGGGGTTCCGCCGTGCTTATACAGGGCTGTGGTCGCTTCATTCTCAGGTGTAGTGCGTCTTTATTTAGCCTGACCTGTTATTTTATATCAATCCCTTAGATCTAACTGATCAGTATACGCTAAATAGTGACTGGGATTTACCAACATTGTTTATTTGTATATTAGAGAGAACCACGCCCACATGGTAGGGTACGCCCCTCAGTAGGACACGGCACAATTTGTCTGGATCAGCAAAGTGTCCCCAGCAACTATGATGAAGGTGAAGTCAGCAGTTTATCTCAGACATAACATAACATAATAGTGCAGAGCATAAAATAGAATAAAATCCATGTATAACGTGTGCCCCCCCCCTCCCCCCATGTCTCGGTCCTGTACACATCTCTTATACTCACTCTAATTCCTCTATCCCGCAGTCTGGACTGGGCAGAGGTTCCATCAGGTCACTAAGGTGAAGATCAGACTGACGGTTACCAGTCAGGTCAAGTATCTTCAGAGACCGGTTATTCCTTATTACAGATGCCAACTGGATGCAGGAAGTGTCTGGTAGATCATTACCACCCAAACTGTAAGAAGAAGAAGATGAGATGTGAGTGACGCGTCCACAGAGCGTTACTATAAAATCCATGTATAACGTGTGCCCCCCCCCCCCCCCACCAAGTCTCGGTCCTGTACACATCTCTTATACTCACTGTAATTCCTCTATCCCGCAGTCTGGACTGGACAGAGCTTCCATCAAGTCACTGAGGTGAGGACCAGACAGACGGTTACTATACAGGTCAAGTATCTTCAGGGACCGGTTATTCCTTATTCCAGATGCCAACTGGATGCAGGAAGTGCCTGGTAGATCATTACCACCCAAACTGTAAGAAGAAGATGAGATGTGGTGTGAAATTTAATGTTGATAAATGTAAAGTAATATAATAGTATGAATTCATATACATTAAATGGAATAAAACTGGGGATAACAGAACAAGAGAAGGACCCGGGTATTCTGGTTACAAATAAGATAAGCAGCAGCACTCAATGTCAGGCAGCAGCTACAACGAGGATTTTAGGGTGTATAAAAAAAAGAGATAAAAACCTGTGATACAAATGTAATTTGACCCCTCTATAAATCCCTTGTAAGGCCACATATTGAATATGGAGTTAAATGTTGGGCTCCACATTGTAAAACGGATACAGGAAAACTGGAGAGGACTCAAAGGCGGGCGCCTGGTTCAGCTTGGACAAAGACCCTTTACAGGTGATCTTATTAACATGTATTAATATATGTGTGGCCAATATAAAGAACTAGCACATGATCTGTTCCTTCCAAGGACTCTACAATGGACATGGGGACATTCATTGCGTGTGGAAGAGGTTTCAGATATCAATATAGGAAAGGGTTCTTTACAGTTAGAGAAGTCAAACTATGGAATGCCCGACCCCAAGAGGTAGTGATGGCAGGGAACATGTCAGAATTTAAAATAGGGCTAGATTAATATTTACTGATGAATGGCATTGAGGGTTATAACTAATATAGCAAAGAAAAAGTGTAAATGATTGAGAAAGGTTGGACTTGATGGACCGGTGTATTTTTTCAACATACGCTAAATAGTGACTGAGATTTACCAACATTGTTTATTTGTATGTAAAATCTCAGTGAGAGACACGCCCACATGGTAGGACACGCCCCTTAGTAGGACACGGCTTCTGGTAGGACACACCCCAGAGCAGTCAGCAGTTTATCTCATAGACATAACAATGGTTTGGAGCATAAAATAGTATAAAATCCATGAATAACTTGTGCCCCCCCCCCCCCATGTCTCGGTCCTGTACACATCTCTTATACTCACTGTAATTCCTCTATCCCGCAGTCTGGACTGGACAGAACTTCCATCAAGTCACTGAGGTGAGGACCAGACAGACGGTTACCAGACAGGTCAAGTTTCTTCAGGGACCGGTTATTCCTTATTCCAGATGCCAACTGGATGCAGGAAGTGTCTGGTAGATCATTATCACCCAAACTGTAAGAAGAGGAAGATGAGATGTGAGTGACTCGTCCACAGAGCGTTACTATAAAATCTGTAGATTGTGAATGTGGAGAGAAAATGTCCCCGGCTGTTAGTAAAATCCATAAATGTCATCACTAGACAATGTCATACACCTCTTGTGTGTGGTGGGTGTCAGGAGTGCCGGCAGCTATATGATGATATATCATATATATGAAAAAGTATCCACAGGGATGCTCTTGTGTTGTTACATCAGTTGTGCACCACCAAAATATAGTCTATGTATGAGGGGAAGGGATGAAGATGGGGAATAGCGATGTAAGAAAAACAAAACAAAAAACTTTTATTATTATTAAAAAAGATGCTTCTGCATACTTAATATGATATTAAAATATAACACTTACTCAGTGTGTAAATTGTTAGCTCGGCTGTGCTCAGTATATTATACCAGCGGGACGCAGGGTGAGCAGTCCCCTGCAACACCCTACAGTGAAGGAAATAAGTATTTGATCGCTTGCTGATTTTGTAAGTTTGCCCACTGTCAAAGTCATGAACAGTCTAGAATTTTTAGGCTAGGTTCATTTTACCAGTGAGAGATAGATTATATTTAAAAAAAAAACAGAAAATCACATTGTCAAAATTATATATATTTATTTGCATTGTGCGCAGAGAAATAAGTATTTGATCCCCTACCAACCATTAAGAATTCAGCCTCCTCCAGACCAGTTACACGCTCCAAATCAACTTGGTGCCTGCATTATAGACAGCTCTTACATGGTCACCTGTATAAAACACTCCTGTCCACAGACTCAATGAATCAGTCTGACTCTAACCTCTACAACATGGGCAAGACCAAAGAGCTTTCTAAGGATGTCAGGGACAAGATCATAGACCTGCACAAGGCTGGAATGGGCTACAAAACCATAAGTAAGACGCTGGGTGAGAAGGAGACAACTGTTGGTGCAATAGTAAGAAAATGGAAGACATACAAAATGACTGTCAATCGACATCGATCTGGGGCTCCATGCAAAATCTCACCTCGTGGGGTATCCTTGATCCTGAGGAAGGTGAGAGCTCAGCCGAAAACTACACGGGGGGAACTTGTTAATGATCTCAAGGCAGCTGGGCCCACAGTCACCAAGAAAACCATTGGTAACACATTACGCCGTAATGGATTAAAATCCTGTAGTGCCCGCAAGGTCCCCTTGCTCAAGAAGGCACATGTACAGGCCCGTCTGAAGTTTGCAAATGAACATCTGGATGATTCTGAGAGTGATTGGGAGAAGGTGCTGTGGTCAGATGAGACTAAAATTCAGCTCTTTGGCATTAACTACTCAACTTGCCGTGAAGAACACCGTCCCCACTGTCAAGCATGGAGGTGGAAACATTATGTTTTGGGGGTGTTTCTCTGCTAAGGGCACAGGACTACTTCACCGCATCAATGGGAGAATGGATGGAGCCATGTACCGTCAAATCCTGAGTGACAACCTCCTTCCCTCCACCAGGACATTAAAATGGCTCGTGGCTGGGTCTTCCAGCACGACAATGACCCGAAACATACAGCCAAGGCAACAAAGGAGTGGCTCAAAAAGAAGCACATTAAGGTCATGGAGTGGCCTAGCCAGTCTCCAGACCTTAATCCCATCGAAAACTTATGGAGGGAGCTGAAGATCCGAACTGCCAAGCGACAGCCTCGAAATCGTAATGATTTACAGATGATCTGCAAAGAGGAGTGGGCCAAAATTCCATCTAACGTGTGCAAACCTCATCATCAACTACAAAAAACGTCTGACTGCTGTGCTTTAAGTCCCCTAGTGGGACTAAAAAAAAAAAAAGTTTCAATTGATAAAATAAAACACAATCGCCCTTTTACCCTTATCAAGTCCTTTATTGTTGAAAAAAATAAATAAACCATACATATTTGGTATCGTCACGACCGTAACGGAACGAACTATAAAAATATTATGTTATTTATTCCACGCGGTGAATGCCGTAAAAGAAAAAAAAAAGTGATTAAATAAGTGACCAAAAAGGTACCTATAAAAACTATAGCTTGTCTCGCAAAAAACAAGCCCTCCTACAGCTCCGACGAAAAATGTAAAAAAGTTATGGAGACAGAAAAAAAAAAGACATTCTTTTTACAAAAGTAATTTTATTGTGCAAAAAGTTGCTATAAATTTTGTAATGCCGGAATCGTACTGACCCGCAGAATAAAGATAGCATGTAATTTATAACGCATGCTGAAGGCTGCATAAAAAAAAAAAACTAACAAAAACTTTGCCAGAATTGCTGTTTTTTTTGTTACCTTGCATTTAAAAAAATATGATTAAAAGTGATCAGAAAGTCGCATGTGCTCCAAAATGGTACCAATAATAACGGTAGCTCATCCCGCAAAAAAAACAGCCCTCATGTCACTAAGTCTGTGAAAAAATAAAATTAGTTAAGGCTCCAATATGTCAGGAAATAAAAAAAAATATTCAGTTGTGCAGGTCCGAGTGGAACATTTCTTCTGTTTCAAAAGGGGATTTATCAAGGCCCTAAAATTAACAAACCAGGAAGGGGAGGACCAAAACATATCTGCTGGAAGCGACGGTGCCCGTATTATACCAGGAAGGGGAGGACCCAAACATATCTGCTGGAAGCGAGGGCGCCCGTATTATACCAGGAAGGGGAGGGCCAAACATATCTGCTGGAAGCGAGGATGCCCGAATTATACCAGCACAACACTTTCCCAACAAAATTCCCCAATCTGCAAAGTTGCAGAGTGTGGACCAAAAGGGGGATAAGAAAAGACACTTATCAGTGCGACACCGGCCTGTGCGGAAACACAGCGTAACACACATCTTTGGATTATTTTATTGTTTTTTTTACCCCATTATTATACCACCTGACTATGCCCCTGATGCACTCTGCCCAGCTCACATATACCACCACATAATTGAAAATACCAGCAATACTCAAACAAAACTACTACGAAGCTAAATCCACACTCCAAAAACCAAAAGGTGCTCCCTCCCCTCTAAACCCTACACCGTGCCGAAACAGCAGTTTACTTCCACATAAATGACATCGCCATACCCGGGAGAGCCCTTTTAACAATTTTGTGGGCGTGTGTCTCCAGTGGCATAAGCTGGGCACCACATATTTAAACTGAAATGGCATATCTAGGGAAAAATTGCAATTTTAACTTTACACCATCCGCAGCGCATTCTTTTATTGAAAAGACTTGTGGGGTGAAAATGCTCACTACACCCCTTAATAAATGCCTTGACGGATGTAGTTGCCAAAATAGGGTCACTTCTCAGGGGTTTCTTTTATTATTTCACATCAGAGCCTCTGCAATTGTGAACCAATATTTTATATGTCGCCAAATTAGGCCTCAATTTTACATGGTACTCTTTCACTCCTGAGCCTGGTCAAATGTCCAGGCAAAAGATTAGGGCCACGTGTAGGGTGTTTCTAAAACCGAGAAACACAGAATAATAATTATAGAGCTGTCTTTTCATGGTGGTACAAGCTGGGCACCACATATTGGCAAAATTGCTATTTTCACTCTACAACATCAAGTGCACACTAATTTCTGGAAAACAACTTCGGGGTTAACATGCGCACTACACCCCTAGGGGATCATCTTGAAGGGTGTAGTTTCCAAAATGGGGTCACTTCTTGGAGGCTTCCACTGTTTTGGTCCCACAGGGGCTTTGAAAATGTGACATAGCGCCCAGAAACCAATCCAACAAAATCTGTGCTCCAAAAGCCAAATGGCGCTCCTTCCCTTCCGAGCCGTGCCGTGTGCCCAAACAGCAGTTTATGACCACACATGGGGTATTGCCGTACTCGGGAGAAATTGCTTTACAAATGTTGAGGTGCTTTTTTTCCTTTGTTTGTTAAGAAAATGAAAAATTTTAAGCTGAAGCTACAAAAAGTAAATTTTTACTTTCACTGCCCAATTCTAATAAAATCTATGAAACCTATGACACCCCCTCCTGAGCTGTAGCCAAAAATGGGGAGGGGTGATGTGGTCGCTAGTAGAGCGCGTTCCTCCCACATGTACAGCAGCTGAGAGTCAGGTTGCTTTGCCCGATTCACTTTGCTGTAATTATGGGAGGTGCTCCCTCTGGTGGCCAACATACGAAAACACGTCAAATTATTATTTCATTTTTAATACTGCCCACCTTGTGAAAGGAAAAAAAAAACACCACAAAAATGAAAATATTATAAATAAGTAACTTAAAATAAAAAAAATGATATTAAATGTGCATATTTTACCTCAGATTCTGCAGGTTATGTAGTGCTGGTGCAAGTCTTTCTAATCCTTCAGTCTGTAAGGAACATCCATGTAGATTGAGTTCTTCTATATTTGTGCAGGTTCCCAGAATAAATGCTAACACTGCGCAGTCTAGAGCCTTCATGTGAACATCAGAAAGGTCCAAACTTGTGTGTGATTTCAATGATTCCCGCACTAGAGCCTTATTCCGGGTTTCATACAGATAGAAGAATGTCCTGAGAAGACGTCGCTTCTGGTCTTCACTTTCCACCAGACTCTGTTCTTCTAGAATGAAGTTCGTCAGCCAAGTGATAACATCTATGGAAGCCTGAGCTGCTTGTTTCTCCAGGTATCCAGCTAGTATTGATCTGGTGGAGCCGTCTGATAGACCACACAGGAAGCGGAGGAATATTTCACCACGTCCATCAGAATAGGATTTGGCTTCTTCTAGTGATTTCTGTAACTTTTCAGGAGAATAATCAGTATAATGCACCAAGGCAGAGAAGAACTCCTGAACAGTGAGATGTAAGAAGGAATAGGTCACAGGTTCCCCCGATTCCATCAGAAAACTTGATAAGAGCTTTGACTTATTGTCCACATTGAAAGAATGCAGATCTTGTTCATCAAAAATAATCATGTGATTCATTACTCCATGTTCTGCCATCCTTCCGATGGACTGCAGGATCTTCTGAGCGTCACTTTTGTGCAGGCTGTGATTGGACAAAATGTTGGCGACAAATATCGCAAAAAGCTGAGTTACCGTTTTGGGTAATAATGACACCTGATCACTACTTGTTAGTTGGAAGCTCTTGGATAATACTGTACAGATGATCCAGCAGTAGGACGGGAGGTAACAGAACGTGTACAATGTGTCGTGCTGCTTCACATAATTAAAAGCCTTTTCTGACACTTCTTGGTTGGGAAAGAAATTTTCAAAGTACATCCGTCGTTCTTCTGGAAAAAATCCAGTGATTTCTACTATTTTCTGGAAATCTCCACAATTAATTGATGCCAGTTTGGTCGGGCGACTGGTCATGAGAACAGAACAACCATTAAGAAGAGACTTTCTCACCAAACTAACGACAATCTGACCGCAATGTTCCGGCTGCTTAGGATTAGAGCACAAGTGACGGGATGTGAAATCCACTTTATGAACGGTTTCATCTAAACCATCGAATATAAAGAGAAGTTTCTCTGGATCTTGTAAGATGTTGTCGAGCTGCTCCTGCAGATATGGGTATTGATGAAGGATCATGGTCTCCAGACTAACCTTATCCAGTCTGTTCAGCTCCCGGAATTTGAAGAAAAAGACAAAAGAGAATCTTTGATAGAGAACCCCCTTCACCCAGTCACAGACAAACTTCTGCATCAGTGTGGTCTTCCCTACACCTGGCACTCCGCTCACCATTACCATATGTGGCACGAGTCTAGATCGGTGGCACCAACGGAACATCTTGTTGGAGTAAATGCGTTGTAATTCATTTTGTTTTTTCATTAAATATTCCTCATGTTTTACGCCGGTCTCTATGAGCTCATTCTCAGATCGTTCTCTAAAGTGATCAGTGGAGACAATGATGAGGTTCACATAACGTGTAGAGAATGGAAAACGTTCCTCTCCCAGGTTACTTCCCGGAGGTTTGTTCTCTAGAAGATTCTCCGTTTTTTCATATAAATGTTTCCTGTGACAGTTCTGGACGTCTGTGGAAAAAATAAGACAATAAATGTAAAGATAAGAAGATAAAACAAAACAAGTAACTTCTCCAATCTCCATAACAAATACATTTATAACCTATTTATAGTTATAAAAATTATTCATTTCATTAAGTGGAATATGGCCATCATCTCTGTATATAACCCTGATCATCCCTGAATATAACCCCGATCATCCCTGTATATACCAGCCATTATCCCTATTTATACCAGCCATCATCCCTGTATATTACCCCATCATCCCTTTATATAAACCCCGTAATTCCTGTATATAACCCCAATAATTCCAGTATAATGCCCCCACCATCCCTGTATATAACCCCATCCTTCCTGTATATACCAGACAGCCATCATCCATATATAGAACCCCGATCATCCCTGTATATAACCCTCATCATCCCTGTTAACGCAATCATGGGCCAAAATATATTAGACTGAAATTTGTAATGGGTATGTCAACCGATACCCGCCCTCCAGTGATTTATCCAGCTTCCAAATCATAGGTGACAGATATATATATCTGAGAGAAAAGATGACACAAAAGACCATGCTTGTATGCTCAAAATCCTTCTCTGATCTTTATTGATCCAAACAAGTATATAAGTATAATGACAGGAAAGGTGTAGGCTATGGTTTCAGCCAATCATCTACAATATGATAATGACTCTGATTCAGCCAATGAGAATATTTCAATGCATTATAATAATTCTTCACCCTCCAAGCCCCAGGTGGCCTGAACCTTGTCCCATGGAGAAGACACACATTTCAGATACACAAGTTAATGTGTCTACTTCGTATCTCACTAGAGAATGGAGACTGCAGATAAGTTTAAATCATTTAAACAGAGGGCTGAATCCCCTTCCCTCATGGTAAACAATGTCATTGTTCATTCGGCCAAGGCTATTTGATCTGCTCCTTACAAGAGTAATAAAACATTCAATTCAAGAACACAAAACATAGAATTGCTTCAGGACATCTGCTGACATATTACTTTATACTTATTAATCTCAAGATGGCTCCTTCAGGCCAAAAGATGGATTCCAATGATCCAAAATGGACGCCTACCATACAAAACGGAGTCCATGCAAAATGTTATCTTTTAAACATATTCTAATCACTTTCACATTTCCCACCTTTTGTTTATATAAGGACATTTTGCATCCACACCAGGTACTTAAAGGAGGGCTTATCCCCCCTTGAGGACTTACCTAACCGTTTCACCTCATCCCCTGGTCATTTCAACAAAATTCCTTCCCATAATTGTTTCACTCATAGGGTACACTTGATCAAAAGATCCAGTATGGCGGGTAATCATTTTAACCTTTGCTGCGAAGCATTGCCAAAGTTTTGTCAGGCCTCAAAATATGAGACTCAGAAGCAAATATAATGCAATACATAATAAACACAACCTGCAGGACACTCTGGAGCAGACCCATTACTCATCCCCCAACACCCTTAAACCAGTTAGAGGGATTGAGCCATGACAACCAATCCGGCCACTCCAGGGTCCAATCATCTTTAGAATTGGCTTTCCTGAACTCTTCCTTTATTTTCTCAGCTGTATCTACAGTCATACTTGTCCTGCATAATGCCAGTAGGGTCTATATAATGGCAACAGGCCTGGCCAACTACATGGCACATGCACATCCCTCCTTGGGCAGCATTCAAAACATCAAACACATAATCTGTAACTGTGTCCAATCTGTCGGCCACTTTCTCTATATTATGAGCATTTTTTACTGTTAAACCTACTAATATTGGCAATAATCCAAACTTCTCCTCTACGGAACTTGTATTGGTCATAATTGTCGCACTGTCACTTACTATCCTAATGGGACTTTTACCCCTGAAGATATAACAGGTTGTGGGCAGCATCTTCCCCAAACCTAAAGACACCCAGGTCACATGACCTCAGGGCTCTCATTGCTGCCATGTACTTCTTACATATGAGTGACAACAACCAGTGACCTTCACCTCACACCTCCACATAAAACTCCTCAAGTTGTTATTCACAGTACCGTGGCATATTTACACACATTATAATTATAAACCTCAGACAATATAAACAATAGGGCCTCAACTTATAAAATAATGCTATCACCAATCTCATACTATCACCCTTCAGGTTTTGGGTCCGATCAGTTCATTGCAAGTCCTGTACATCATCGTCCTCTTCTTCTTCTGTCTTCTGCTACTGCTGAGGGATTCACTCAGGTCTTTGGTCTTTACTTTGAACTTTGCTGATGTCATCAGGACTTGGTTTGGTCCTTCTCATCTGTCAGACACCGTCTCTTTTAATATACGTCACCGGGCTGTACATAGCTCATGCTGTGAGCCTGGGGTGAGATCCCACGTAGACGGATTAGTGGAGTTTTATTGTGACTACCACAAACCCTCCGTATCTGTCCTCTTCCTCCGGTAAGTTACTTGTCTGGGCGGCTGCTTAGAATTGTGACACTGCAGTCAGTTCAGGACAGGCGCGTTGTACTGGCTCAGGCTGCGCCTGCCACGTCTCAGTGATGGAGTTCATCATATTAAAAGTCTTCTAGTTCATGTTTACTGGCACTTGCCGGGGACCCCCAACCCTTGTCAATTGTTAAAATAAATACTAATCTGGTGATAACATCATCCGCATACACTATAAACGTTGTTCTAAGTACGTACAATAATAATGACAGGCCCTTAAACTACATCAAATCAACACCTTTATGTAAGAAAAACTTCTCTGTTCCACTGGACAGTTACCTAGAAGATGTGTGTTTACTGGGTACATTATATTTGCTCTTGGTGTTACACTTTTCAGCAGGATTTATACCTTATTCTGAGCTGATTACTTTTAACAGCTTCTACTCACAGAAATATACACAGATACCATACGTTTTATCTGACAAGTGTCTCAAACCAATGTTCTCCCCCTACTCTGGTTCGTTTTACCTGGGAAGGCCTCCCAAGGTCTGTTCTCTTTGTGGGATGCGGGTGTGATGATAAGGTTGGCACCGGTCTGCCAGGACTGTTCTGTAGGCAAATCAAACAGCTCTAACAGAATTTAGCAGCAACAGCTGTAAAACCTGGGACATACCAATTAGATCTCACCAAATCGATCCTTGCAGTCTTGGGGCATATATGAGGTCATACACCATCAAAACAAGTGCCATCAAGAGTGAATTGGGTGCTACCGGTTCACTTTCCTTTATCCGTCCACATTCTGTTAGAATCTGGTTTTCACGCCTTCCGCACCCAGTTGAACAGTTCCTGTGGAGAACAATCTTTTTCATCGGATAATCATTAATTGATCTTAATCAGATAATTCAATTGAAGAAAAACATTAACAATTACATATTTATGTTAAACGTTCACACTGGGCAGTAAGTAAAACTGATACATACAAACTGGTTCTTCTTTATATATATATATATATATATATATATATATATATATACACCGCACAGAATTCTCTGCTCTAAAATTTTCCTTTCACAACAAAAATATTTTCAAGTGGGAATCTACTTGCACTAAGAAGTTATCATTTACACAAACATAATACTGACGCCTCCAATAGTCCAATGCTAAGGCTGGTCCAGAACTTTACATAAAACGTAACCTCAGTATTTAAAGGAACAGTGTCACGAAAAAAAAAATTTGATATCAATTTGCATTTAGTGCTTTATTATAAAATCTTTTATTTATGTGTGTGTTTGTGTTTTACTTTTTTCTTTTTTCTAACTTTTACTTCACTATGGGGGCTGCCATGTTGTTTTTCATCTCTGTATGTGTCGATTAACGACACATACAGACATGGAATACGGCAGCTACAGTCCATAGGAGTCAATGAACGGGACCCGTTCCATTGACTTTGCTCTATGGCTCTGTACTGCGCAGACGCAAGTCAGTCACACAGAGCAGAGCAGCTGTTTGCAGGGAGAGAGCAGGCGCCATCTTGAAGACCAGCTGCACTGCAGGTAAGATGTGCGTCTCTGCATGTCCCACTCTCTCTCACAGACCCCCGCTCTTGTAACCCCCGACGCCCCCCCCCCCCCGACGGTCCCCCCTTGACGGCCCCCCCACGACGGACCCCCCCCTCCCAACGGCCCCCCTAACGCCCCCCCCCCTAACGGCCCCCCCTACCCCCCCCCCCTAACGGCCCCCCCTCCCCCTTGTGTGAAGGACACATGAAGAAACTGTACTGGGAAAGCACTGAACGATAAATCTCTAGTTGTGCTGAGACTGTTTGGGGATGTGACTAATGAACCTCTCAGTCTCAGCACAACTAGAGAGATTTACCGTTCAGGGGTCTGGGAAAGCTGGGTGACCACCATTACCCCTCCTAGTGGAGTGTGTTTGGGGATGTGACTAATGAACCTCTCACACTCCAGTAGGAGGGGTAATGGTGGTCACCCAGCTTTCCCAGACCCCTGAATGATAAATCTCTCTAATTGTGCTGAGACTGAGAGGTTCATTAGTCACATCCCCAAACAGTCTCAGCACAACTAGAGAGATTTACCGTTCAGGGGTCTGGGAAAGCTGGGTGACCACCATTACCCCTCCCACTGGAGTGTGAGAGGTTCATTAGTCACATCCCTAAACACTCCAGTATGAGGGGTAATGGTGGTCACCCAGCTTTCCCAGACGCAGATATAACCAGGAAAGGGCTGGATGGACGGGCTGAGGGTGCACAGGGTTTTTGGTGATCCCTGTAAAGGATCTGCCAGGCACTACGTCTGGGTATACTCCCAGGATTAATCAGTCGACACCTGAGGCCAGACCTCTGAGACTGACACCTGCTCCCACCAATCAGGGTGGCAGGCTCAGGAGTGGGAGAGCCTATCGCGGCCTGGTCAGTCAGAGTTAGCTCCGCCCCCTGTCCATTTATACCTGCCGTTTTCTCTTCCTCCTTGCTTGTTATTCTTCTTGGATTCCTGGCCCCACTGCTGCCTTGCTCCAGCCTGCTTCTGCCGTGCTTCTGCCTTGCTTCAGTTCCGTTTATCCTGCGTTGCTCTGCCCCTGGCTTGCTTCTGCTCCGTGCTCCCGTTTGTATACTCCACTACTTCCTGATCCTGACTGGCTCATTCACCGCTCCGTTTCCTCGCGGCGTTCCGTGGGCTACTGTATTCCCTTGCGTGTTCCCTGTTTGTACTCCCTTACACTTAGACAGCGTAGGGACCGCCGCCAAGTTGTACCCCGTCGCCTAGGGCGGGTCGTTGCAAGTAGGCAGGGACAGGGCGGTGGGTAGATTAGGGCTCACTTGTTCCCTTCACCTCCTTCCTGCCATTACAATCCCCCTCTGTCATGTGATCGGACCTAGGTTACCGGTTCATCAGACGGGGTTCATGTGACTATAACTCTGTCCATAACAAGAGACAGTGCACTCAGGACAAGCCCTGCCCTCATGCCGTAGTTGTGGTTCTGTCTGCAGTGATGGCGGTGGGTGGCTCTGACACCCGCCTCCCCCGTTGGGTCATCTCAGGACAGAAGGGGTGTCTGGACTGGAGACACAGCGCCGCACCTGTCCTCAGGTCGTGTCTGGTATTGCAGTTCACCTCCATTGAAGTGAATAGGACAGAGTTGTAATACCACACACGACCTGAGGACAGGTGCGGCGCCATGTTACACCTCGATTTACGCCTTAAAAGACGGCTCCAATACGTCGGCAAACATCTGCCCATTCATTTGAATGGGTTTGCCGACGTACTGTGCCGACGACCTGTAATTTTACGCGTCGCTGTCAAAAGACGGCGCGTAAAATAACAGCCTCGGCAAAGAAGTGCAGGACACTTCTTGGGATGTAATTTGAGCCGTTTTTCATTGAATTCAATGAAGAACAGCTCCAAACTACGCCCGTAATTGACGCCTCGCAAAACGCGAGTACGAGCAATTACGTCTGAAATGACCCTAAGGGTATGTTCACACACAATGTTTTCAGCTGAAAAATCGGAAGCAGAACGCCTACAAGCATCTGCCCATTGGTTTCAATGGGAAATACGGCGTTCTGTTCCGACAGGGCATTTTTTTACGTGGTAGTTTTCCAAAAACAGCACGTAAAAAGACGCCCGACCAAAATGAAGTGCACATCACTTCTTGGGACGTTTTTGGAGCCGTTTTTCATTGACTTTATAGAAAAAAGCTCCAAAAACGGCCGTTAAAAAACGCGAGTTTGATTAAAAAATGGCAGAAAATCAGGAGCGGTTTTCCCTTTGTTTAGTAAGCGTGTGAACATACACTTAGCCTTTTGGTGTGTCCTAGAACACACCCAAAATGGCTGCCGGACACTGCTTAGCAATTTGAAGACACCTTTACCTGGCTTGTGAGAGGGGGGGGTGAGGTTCCCTCCCACATTTACAGCAGCTGTGAGTCAGGTTGCTTTGCCTTATTCACCTTGCTGTAATTCTGGGAAGTGCTCCCCCTGGTGGCCAACATTGGAAAACATGTCAAATTATTATTTAATTTTTAATACTTTCCACCATACGGAAAAAATAAATAAATACAGCAAAAAACTTAAAAAATATAATAGAAATAAGTAACGACACTTAAAAAAAAAAGGTTTAATTTGCGACACATTCCCTTTAATATTCCCACAACAATTCTTGAATAACCTTATTAAACAAACTAACTTTGGAATAACATCTAGAGAACTGCTGATATCTTATTGTACAAACACCAGTTCAATACTTGGGATAAGCACTGTTGCCCTGTCACGTCTGCAGTGGGGAAGATACAGGCCAGGCTTCAGGCCCCCCTGAGAACGGGTCTACACATATGAGCACATTGTCATACACTTCTACCTCGGGTAGTTGTATGTTCTGCAGTCGCTGGGACTGTTAATCTGGCCGGGCTGCACTTTTCACAGGTACCTTTTATGTTTTACCTATGTCATGCCGTGCGCACATCATGCCGGCTGCTACAAACCTAGTGGTGGCATTGTTGTATCCAGGGACAAGCCAATTTACTGACACCTGGCTGCACATACTCTATTTGCCAGGTCTTTCCATCTCTTACACTCTCAATTGGCTTACCCGATGGTCCAACAAAGTTCCTACTACCAATGGGCCCATAATCGTGGGCAATGCCAAAAGCGTACCTAGAGTCAGTGTAAATGTCGGCCGTCTTACCTTCTGCCAGGTTACAAGCCTCAGTGAGCACCTCCTGCTCCACTCCTTGAGATGAAGAAGAAGGTGAGAGTGGTTTCTGGGTAATTTACCTTGTGCCTCGTATCCTGTCTTGTACATACTGTATGAAGTATTTCTACATTACAAATTTACATTAAAAACCCATGTCACATATAGATAAAACATTTCAAAGGGGTGGCGTCTTCATTCTCTAAAATAAAAACAAATGTTATACACTTCTCCACACTCATCTGATAACCTAGAAAACTTGAGAATCTCACCCCCATCAGATCCTATAGATACCTGATTAATACCACAATAAAAATATTTTTACTAAAAATCTGGTATAAAATTAACAATGTTCAGATAATTTTCTCCTCCTTCCCAACTAAATCTGTAAAGACACATGGTCTCTTACACAATACCTCATATTGGGTGGAGAGTACAGCACAGCATATCCAGTGCCATATTAACCATTCAGGAAAAATCTAAACACAAATACCTCAACATTTAGGTTACTGTCATACACATTTAATGTGGATTACTCATTGGGGTCTCATACACATTTTGTAGACCTCCTCAAACCAAATTCATTAATTCCAAACAAACTAAAATTGTACCTGATCAGTCCCCTCACTACTCCCTCCTTTTTGGACTCTGCGAAAGTAATGTAGCAGGGTTCAAAACTACATCTCTCAACATAATAAGGTTGGGCACTCTATCTAGGGGTACTAGTTTGCCCCCTTTTAATACACAATAGCCTAAAACAACAGTGACTTTCTCCTGGCAAAACAGCATGTTATCTTTTTAGATACCTTGCAACCATTTACTTTTAAAACCTCATACATTTTCAAAAATTACATTTAGTCAGTACTATAGCACTTCCTATGCATATGTAAAAACAAAAATAACAACTATAATTCTTTATCCAATAATACAGAAAATAATATATCTGCTAATATTAATTACTGCAAACCAATAAACTATATGTGAGAGTAGGGAACAGTAGGGGGTACATACATCTTCAAGACCCTGTGTCTCACAATATCTGTATTTAAATTCATTTGAATTAAGTTCAAAACATTACGACATTAAATCTTATCACATCATAACACATAAATATGCAGCGTAACTTTTATCTTTTATGCAGACAAATTCTGACATAATATTTTACACACTCGGTACTTACGGACAACAGCGCATGCGCAAAGATAAGAAACGTTCCTAACCACTGCAACCAGCAAGCGGCCTTCTCCTGTCTCACATATAACCCCCCTTTCTTTCAGACCAATGCTTTTCTAAAATGACTGCAATTTAACCCTATACACAAAACACTAAAAATTGTACACAATATAGATCTAAAATCAGTGCAATATTGTAATCACTTGTCTCATCAGGCCATGCTCTATATATAAGCTTATATCAGTCTGCTTTTTCAGACTTCACACTGCACACATTATATCACACACATGTTACATCACACAGCCCCCCTCCCCGTCACAATCTATATTAGTCATCATCATCATCAATTCCTTATATGCAGCACTCCGGATTCATTTTCTGTCTCTGTCTATTCACAAACAGCCATTTATTAACATCCACCTACATTTTTGAACAATCACATATCTCATCCTCCCCACTCAGCCATTCTTTTTTTTGGGTAGGTCATTCTTTGCTTTGAACACAGATTGTTATGTTACAACGGTATACATTTCCACTGGTGTTATATTAATACAGACTGACTGACTTGGATGTTATACTACATCAAAAGTCCATGCCAGATTATCAAATACGTGCTAGAAATCAGTCTGTACTGATCCCCACCTTATGCCAGTCTGACAATGCATACAACTTGCTGTTGTTAATGACCCTCACACATAATATTACAAGCTGGCAGTGTGTGCTAAAAGTGTATCAATGATTATTCAAAACAACATTCAAAGTTTTCCCTATTGCACTGGGTAATGGTACATACACTCTTATCACACATCTCACATGCACTTTCATATATATATTCATTTGACTACTACAATTCTGACAAAGAACCTATTATTACAGAACCCCTTTTAGTTGTTATAGCGTTTTCCTTCCCCTGTTTGTCACAATAATCTTTGGCTGTACGTCACACTACGGGGCTTCCCCTGTTGCTCTGCTCTCCAAGTTCTCCATTATCAGGACTTAAAGAGGCTCTGTCACCAGATTTTGCAACCCCTATCTGCTATTGCAGCAGATCGGCGCTGCAATGTAGATTACAGTAACGTTTTTATTTTTAAAAAACGAGCATTTTTGGCCAAGTTATGACCATTTTTGTATTTATGCAAATGAGGCTTGCAAAAGTACAACTGGGCGTGTTTAAAAGTAAAAGTACAACTGGGCGTGTATTATGTGCGTACATCGGGGCGTTTTTACTTCTTTTACTAGCTGGGCGTTCTGACGAGAAGTATCATCCACTTCTCTTCAGAACGCCCAGCTTCTGGCAGATCACGCTGTGACGTCACTCCCCAGGTCCTGCATCGTGTCAGACGAGCGAGGACACATCGGCACCAGAGGCTACAGTTGATTCTGCAGCAGCATCGGCGTTTGCAGGTAAGTCTATGTAGCTACTTACCTGCAAACGCTGATGCTGCTGCAGAATCAACTGTAGCCTCTGGTGCCGATGTGTCCTCGCTCATCTGACACGATGCAGGACCTGGTGAAGTGACGTCACAGCGTGATCTGCCAGAAGCTGGGCGTTCTGAAGAGAAGTGGATGATACTTCTCGTCAGAACGCCCAGCTAGTAAAAGAAGTAAAAACGCCCCGATGTACGCACATAATACACGCCCAGTTGGACTTATACTTTTAAACACGCCTAGTTGTACTTTTGCAAGCCTCATTTGCATAAATACAAAAATGGTCATAACTTGGCCAAAAATGCTCGTTTTTAAAAAATAAAAACGTTACTGTAATCTACATTGCAGCGCCGATCTGCTGCAATAGCAGATAGGGGTTGCAAAATCTGGTGACAGAGCCTCTTTAACCACAAAAGTCCTAATGATACTACTGGATATCACCTCTGAATATCCAACTTTTCTGTCCCAGACTCTCTGCTCTAAACGCGCAGTCTGTCTATCCGCGACTCTCTGCTATACTCGCGCAGTCTGTCGATGTTCGCAACTCTCTGCTATAAACGCGCAGTCTGTCTATTCGGACAGTTGCCAAGTCAGGCGTCCCTGATACTCGGCTCCCTCAGAACAACCAGGCAACAGAAAAACATTCCCCTTTGATCCTTAACAGTTTCTACACAACAGCCAAATAAGAAATACAATTTTCAACAGACCTATAACAATTCACAGTTCATTGCAGGTTCACTACACAGCATTAAGCTTCCTCATCTTACACAGACAGATGTACGCCATGGATTCACACTACTTCTACACAAGTTTCTCTTCTTTTTTTTTCCCTACGTCATCACATTTCACAGGAGGGGGTCACGCATTTACTCCTCACAGCTTCTGTTCTCAATGTTAACAATTTCAATGTTCAATGCCGGCAAAAATTCTCTCATAGATTCACACATCTGTACAACTCAAGATAACATACATATCTGCAATCATTCATCACGCTAAAAGCTTTCAACATACCTGCTGGATAAACACTGCGTGTCAGGAGATGTGACGTCATGACCGCTAATTCCGGCCTCGGCAATGAATGAGTGAATCATGTTTGTAAGAATAAGTTTCTTACGTACCGGCCGGTTTTTGATATTCACTGATGCAAATGCCGTCAGGCCTCCAGCGACAGCGTATCAGACGAGCAATCTCCCGCGTTTTCGGCACCAAAAACTGTTAACGCAATCATGGGCCAAAATATATTAGACTGAAATTTGTAATGGGTATGTCAACCGATACCCGCCCTCCAGTGATTTATCCAGCTTCCAAATCATAGGTGACAGATATATATATCTGAGAGAAAAGATGACACAAAAGACCATGCTTGTATGCTCAAAATCCTTCTCTGATCTTTATTGATCCAAACAAGTATATAAGTATAATGACAGGAAAGGTGTAGGCTATGGTTTCAGCCAATCATCTACAATATGATAATGACTCTGATTCAGCCAATGAGAATATTTCAATGCATTTTAATAATTCTTCACCCTCCAAGCCCCAGGTGGCCTGAACCTTGTCCCATGGAGAAGACACACATTTCAGATACACAAGTTAATGTGTCTACTTCTTATCTCACTAGAGAATGGAGACTGCAGATAAGTTTAAAGGAACAGTGTCATCACAAATTATTTTTTTATATGTTAAAGATGTTAGTGCTTTATTAAAAACGTTTATATTCATTTGTGTGTTTGTGTTTTACTTTTTCTTATTTTTACACTTTTTCTTCCCTATGGGGGCTGCCATTTTTTGTTCCATTTCTGTGTGTGTCGATTAACGACACATACAGACATGGAATACGGCAGCCACAGTCCCATAGGGACTGCGAACGGCTCCCGTCCCATTGACTGCAGTGTACGGCGTCTGTGTGGGAACTGCGCATGCGCCGCTCCCACACAGTCCTATTCGAAATTGGCGCCGTCCGGCGCCATTTTCCTGTGGACCGGAAGTCGCGGCCGGACAGTAATATTACTACTTCCGGTCGCGGCTTCCGGATTTGTGCACTTGCACCAGCGGCAGCAAACGGAGCGGACGGGCCGGAGGGAGCCGCGGCGGCAGGAGCAGGTAAGAGATTTCAATGTATGTTCGTGTTTGTGTGTGTTTACTACTGTATGTAAACCTACTACACTGTGGGTTAGCTCAAAAAATGGCGACACACAGTGTAGGAGGTTACATCGTTCAAACCCCTCGTTTATCCCGGCACTAGCCAGGATAAAGGAGGGGGGGAAGCTGAGAGCTCACTAGAGCGAGGGCTTTTAACCCAATGTTGCAATGCTGCAATTTTGGGAACAGCTCCATCTAGTGACCAAAAATGGGTAGTATTATAAATTAGAAATAATTTATAATATTACCTGGACTCGTGCAAAAAAATAAAAAAAATTTGAACAGTGTTTAATCACCCACACACTAAATGTTTAATTTTTTAAAAAAAAAAATGTTTTTCTGGCAACACATTCCCTTTAAATCATTTAAACAGAGGGCTGAATCCCCTTCCCTCATGGTAAACAATGTCATTGTTCATTCGGCCAAGGCTATTTGATCTGCTCCTTACAAGAGTAATAAAACATTCAATTCAAGAACACATAACATAGAATTGCTTCAGGACATCTGCTGACATATTACTTTTTACTTATTAACCCCTTAGTGACCAGCCCATTTTAGGCCTTAATGACCAAGCTATTTTATTCGTTTTTCTATAGTCGCATTCAAAGAGCTATAACGTTCTTATTTTTTTGTCTACATAGCTGTATGAGGACTTGTTTTTTGCGGGATTAGTTGTGCTTTTTAATGGCACCATTTTTGGGTACATATAATTTTTATATTAACTTTTATTAACCTTTTTGGGGGGGATTATAAAAAAAAACTGAAATTCCGCCATTGTTCTATGCGTTTTTAAATTGACGCCGTTCACTATGCGACGTAAATAACATGTTACCTTTATTCTATGGGTCGGTACGATTACGGCGATACCACATATGTAGAGGTTTTTTTATGTTTTACGACTTATTATTTGCTTTTGCATCGTCGCTTTCCAAGAGCCGTAATTTTTTTCTTTTTCCATCAATGTAGTGATTTTTTGGGCTTGTTTTCTGCGGGACAAGACGTAGTTTTGAATGGTACTGTTTTGGGGTGCATGAGACTTATTGATTCATTTTTATTATGACTTTTTTGGGGGGCAATGGAAAAAAATTGCAATTTCGCCATGGTTTTTTGCGTTTTTTTTTTTACGGTGTTCACTTTGCGGTTTAAATTACATATTAACTTTATTAATGGAGTCATTACGGTCGCGGCGATACCACATATGTGTACTTTTTTTATTTTTTTACACTTTTACTAAATAAAACCACTTTTTATGGAAAAAAATGGTTTTATTTATTTTTTTACTGTACTTTTTATTAATAATATTTATTTCACTTTGATAACTGATTTTATTAGTCCCACTAGGGGACTTTACTGTGCGATATTCCGATCGCTGCTATAATGCTCTGGTATACTTCGTATACCAGAGCATTATTGCCTGTCAGTGTAAATCTGACAGGCAATCTGTTAGGACGTGCCTCCGGCGCGTCCTAACAGGAATATGTCCAGGGCAGACCTGGGGGCTTTTATCAAGCCCCCAGCTGCCATGACACCCCATCGGAGACCCGCGATTTCATTCGCGGGCCGCCGATGGGTGACAGAGGGAGCACACTCCCTCTGTAAACAAAGTTAAATGCCGCGGTCGCTATTGACGGCGGCATTTAACGGGTTAAACGGCCGCGATCGAAGTAAACTTCGATCGCGGGCGTTGGAGCAGGAGCTCAGCTGTCATCAGACAGCAGAGCCCCGGCTCCTGCCTGCACGGGAGACCCGTGCAGGACTTAGACTAGGCTGACGTGAAAAGGCGTCAGCCTAGCCTAAAGCCCATTAGTGACCGACGTAAAAAGGCGTATTAGTGGTCACTAAGGGGTTAATCTCAAGATGGCTCCTTCAGGCCAAAAGATGGCTTCCAACGATCCAAAATGGACGCCTACCATACAAAACGGAGTCCATGCAAAATGTTATCTTTTAAACATATTCTAATCACTTTCACAATCCCGTATATACCAGTCCACCATCATCCCTAAATATAATTGTAACCCCGATTAATCCCTGTATATACCAGCCATAATCTCTGTATAGAACGCTCATCTTTCCTGTATATAACCCTAATCATCCCTGTATGTACCAGCCAACATACCTGTATATAACCCCGATCATACCTGTATATACCAGCCAGCCATCATCCCTGTATATAAACCCCATAATCCCTGTATAAAACCCACATTATCCCTGCCCATCATCCCTGTATGTTACCCCATCATCCCTGTATATAAACCTCATAATTCCTGCCCCCTTTATCTGTGTATAATACCCCCATCATCCCTGTATATAACCCCCACCATCCTTGTACATTACCCCATCATCCCTTTTACATAAACCCTGTCATTCATGTATAACACCCCCACCATCCCTGTATTTCTTGTATATACCAGACAGCCATCATCCCTATATATAACCCCAATCATCCCTGTATATAACCCCATCCTTCCTGTAAATACCAGACAGCCATCATGCCTATATATAACCCCAATCATCCCTGTATAATACCCTCATCATCCTTGTATATAACCCTCATCCCCGTATATATACCAGCCCGCAATCATCCCTATATACACCGCGTTCCAAATTATGATGCAAATGTTATTTTTCGCTGATTTTCCTAAATAGTCGATGCAAATGACAGTCGGTATAATCTTCAAGCCATCAACCATTGGAGTATAATGCAAATTTTATTGAACAAATCTCCTAATGATAACAGATTTTTTTTTAGAAGTAAAAAACTCAAAATGCACTGTTTCACATTATTATGCACAACAGAGATAAAAACATTTTAAAGGTTGTAAAGAGAACTAAAATGGTCATTTGTTGAATTTGCAACATCAGGAGGTCATATTTACAGAAATCAAAAGCTCTTTCAATAAAAAAAAAATGTAACAGGCCAAGTTACATGTTAACATAGGACCCTTCTCTGATATCACCTTCACAATTCTTGCATCCATTGAATTTGTGAGTATTTGGACAGTTTCTGCTTGAATATCTTTGCAGGATGTCAGAATAACCTCCCAGAGCTTCTGTTTTGATGTGAACTGCCTCCCACCCTCATAGATATTTTGCTTGAAGATGCTCCAAAGGTTCTCAATAGGGTTGAGGTCAGGGGAACATGGGGGCCACACCATGAGTTTCTCTCGTTTTATGCCCATAGCAGCCAATGACACAGAGGTATTCTTTGCAGCATGAGATGGTGAATTGTCATGCATGAAGATAATTTTGCTACGGAAGGCACGGTTCTTCTTTTTGTACCACGGAAGAAAGTGGTCGGTCTTAAACTCTACGTACTTTGCAGAGGTCATTTTCACACAGTCAGGGACCCTAAAGGGGCCTACCAGCTCTCTCCCCATGATTCCAGCCCAAAACATGACTCTGCCACCTCCTTGCTGACGTCGCAGCCTTGTTGGGACATGGTGGCCATTCACCAACCATCCACTACTCCATCCATCTGGACCATCCAGGGTTGCACGGCACTCATCAGTAAACAACACGGTTTGAAAATTAGTCTTCATGTATTTCTGAGCCCACTGCAACCGTTTCTGCTTGTGAGCATTGTTTAGGGGTGGCTGAATAATAAGCTTAATGCACACTTGCAAACCTCTGGAGGATCCTACACCTTGAGGTTCACGGGACTCCAGAGGTACCAGCGGCTTCAAATACCTGTTTGCTGCTTTGCAATGGCATTTTAGCAGCTGCTCTCCTAATCCTATTAATTTGTCTGGCAGAAACCTTCCTCATTATGCCTTTATCTGAATGAACCCGTCTGTGCTCTGAATCAGCCACAAATCTTTTCACAGTACGATGATCACGCCTACGTTTTCTTGAAATATCCAATGTTTTCATACCTTGTCCAAGGTATTGCACTATTTCACGCTTTTCGGCAGCAGAGAGATCCTTTTTCTTTCCCATATTGATTGAAACCTGTGGCTGCTTAATAATGTGGAACGTCCTTCTTAAGTAGTTTTCCTTTGATTGGGCACAACTGGCAAACTAATTATCATAGGTGTCTGAGATTGATTACAATGTTCCAAAGAGCCCTAAGACACAATACCATCCATGAGTTTCATTGAAAAACTAATAATTAAATGTTTAGGACACTTAAATCCAATGTGCATAATAATTTGGAACACGGTGCACAGTACATACACACAGTACATACATACATACATACATACACACAGTACATACATACATACATACACACAGTACATACATACATACATACATACATACACACACAGTACATACATACATACATACATACATACTCAGTACATACATACAGTACATAAATACATACATACATACATGCATACATACACACAGTACATACATACATACATACATACACACAGTACATACATACACACAGTACATAAATAAATACATACATACATACAGTACATACACAGGACAGACACACACACAGTACATACATACATACATACATACACAGTACATACATACATACACACACACACAGTACATACATACATACATACATACACACACACACAGTACATACATACACACAGTGCATACATACATACAGTACATACATAGGACATACATACGCAGTACATACATACATACATACACATACACACACACACACATATATACACACACAGTACATACATACACACACACAGTACATACATACATACACAGTACATACATACACAGTACATACATACACACCTTTCAGTTCTGGGGGCAGTTGGTGTCCATGTTCATCCTGCAGGATTTGCTCCACCAGTTTGTTACCTAAAGTGCAATACAAAGATCTGTTACTTTCTGATTATTTGTGTGACAGTGTCGTTGCTTTTCTTATGTTTTTTGAACGATTTGCTTATATTCACTGTGGGGAAAGGTGGAGGCTGCAGCACAAATTCATAATTACAGCTGTATAATATTCAGTGTATGGTATTCAGTGGCTACGGTCTCTCCTGTGTGCAGTTCCCCCCAGCTGGTGTTCAGTAGCCCCCCTCTTTCCTATGTGCACCCCCCAAGCTGTTGTTCAGTAGTCGCTCCTTTCCATATGCAGCGACCCCGAAGCTGGTATTCAATGGTCGCGGTCTCTCCTGTGTGCAATTCCCCCTAGCTGGTGTTTAGTAGCCCCCCCCCCCCCCCCCCAAATCTGGTGTTCACCATAGATGGATCATCTTTGCAAAGAAAGTGAGGGACAAGTGTCACACTGAAATGTAACTTTATTAACTGATGAATTGGTTTACGTCACATATGTAGTAAGCTTGTGTTATATGACTTTCATGTTTGCATGGCACACTGAGTACGTAATCTTTTTTTTATCGGCACGCCATACACAAAAGGTTGCCTATCCCTGCTCTAGATTATGATTTTCATATCCTCAGGCTACATTCACACGAGCGTATCAGATTCACGCGCGTGAAAAACACATGTGAATCAGGTCCGTGTGTTGCGTTGTGCATCAGTGTGCTTTGTGAGGGGCTCTCGCAAGGCACATTTTTTTAAAATTAGTTTCAATTGAATTGATGCGCAAACCACGCACCGCACACGGATGTGCATCCATGTGCGGTGCGTGGTCTTCACGCACCCATTGACTTATCTCTCTGCGTGAATACTCCTGCATGTGTGAACAGCTCCATTGAAATCAATGGGCCCCTGTGCTGCGCGTGATGTCCATGCGGAGCACACGGACGTTATTCACGTTCGTCTGAACAAGCCCTTAGACCTTGTGTTTCTTTACATCTTACAGTATACAAATATGATCCACTCATGTCCTGCCGCCTGAAAACACAAGATATTTACAAGTCATCACTACTAATACAAATGAATAATTGTCCACCTTTAGAGAAGTAACAATTTAACAGGAAACAACCACATTTTTCAGACCATAAGGTGATATTCACAAGCGGCAGATTTATTCTAGAAACTTCTGTGACTGTCCTATTATCTGAATGAGTAGTGAAGAAATCCACGTGCTTGCCGCCAATTCAGATGAATAGAACTGAGGGAAGTCTAAAGCACACGACCTCCAAAACGTAAAAGAATATTTGTTCCACATCATACACAATGTTACCTGTATGACGGAGTTCCTCCAGCACAGCACGAAGGGGAAGAGAATAATGACGCCCCTGTAACACATGAAGACTGACCCACAATCCTATCACAGCTTCTCTTCTACTGAGTAATGTATCCTGTAGTAAAACCCGGGCCAATGATTTTTTATCATTTTCTAGACTGTTGTATTTCTGGAACACAAGAAAGATCAGATATGAATATTATTATACAAATGTTATTTCAGTTCAGTTGTCCCTGCCTACAATGAGTTATTTATTAGCGTCAGAGTCTCTTATAAAAATATACTGCAAAGTCATTCTTAACCATTTCTTTCCAGTTTGTTCACTTCCACATTACCAAAGCCATATGGTCTGGGGTTTTTTCCATCGACATCGCCGGTCGGTGGCACATATAAGGCTGTGTTCACACGGAGTTTTTTGCAGGAGGAAAATTCCTCCTGCAAAAACTGCTCCAGTAGGTTTTTGCACAGTGGTTTGACAAAAACTCGTCAAAACACTCGTCGAGGTTTTTTTTTCCTCTTTCTGACTCATTGAAATGGGGTTTTGGAGGAGGAAACCGCCTCAAGATGGGTCATGTTGCTTCTTTTTACCACGACGAGTTTTTTTTACTCGTGGAAAAAAAACTCGTCTGCCTCCCATTGAAATCAATGGGAGGCATTTTCGGGCGGTTTTTGAGGAGTTTTTTGGCGTGGTTTCTGCCCCAAAAAACTCGTCAAAAAACTCCGTGTGAACAGGGCCTAACGTGTTACTTATTTTTTTGTGGCGAGGAAAAAAACAGAAATTTCTCCATTGTTATTTGGGTTTTGTTTTGATGGCGTTCACAGTGCGGGATAAATCACATGATAACTTCATTCTGCGGTCAGTACGATTATAGCGATACCAAATTTCTATAGATTTTTTTGTGTCACCGCTTTCTAAGACCTATAACATTTTACTTTTTTTTTTTGTAGACAGATCGGTGTGAGGGCTTATCTTTTACGGAACGGCCTGTTATTTTTATTGATACAATATTGGGGGACACAACTTTTGATCACTTTTTTTTTGAGAAGCAGAATGAAGAGAATTCAGCAATTGGCAGATTTCTTTTTTTCATGGTGTTCACCATGCAGGACAAATCATGTAATCATTTTATAGTACGACTTGTTACGGACACGGCGATATAAAATTTGTATATTTAAAAAAATAAATACATTTCTTCCATTAATAAAGCATTTTTAAGTGCGAAAAACACAATTTTTATGCAGAGGCAGGGCCTGATAGCAGTACAAAGATGGCAGACCTGGGGGCCTTCATCAGGCCCCCAGGCTGCCATGCCAACCAACGGCACCCCTCGACCTCGCCGAGGGGGGCCTTGGACTGTTACTGACCGCTGCATTTAACAGGTTAAACGAGCGGGATTCCGCTCGTTACCCGGAATGGTCGGCTGTAACATACAGCCCGTAAGCCCGCTCCATACTCCCCCACCCGGCGTGCGCCGTATATATACGGTGGATGTCGGGAAGGGGTTAATATAATGCGAACATAAAATAATATTTAAAAAAAAATTACAAAATTCACAGACAGAGAGGAGTTACCACTATGATTCCTGGAAGTGGCAGATCCACCCATAGTGCCATTCTGACCTTCTGGGTGGAGCAGCTCCACAGAATCTCCAGCCAAATAAATTATAATATGGGTTGTTGTATTTTATCCACATAAAACATGACACATAATAACACAATGTCACACTAGTATACAACACTGACATTTCACCAGTACAGTTAGTTCCCTCACCTCAATATCAGGGATATTTCTGGATTTCAGTTCACACAAGAGAGAATTAGTGTTCATGTTCTCCACAATGTGGAGCAGATCATCTTGGAAATATTCACATATCATCCTCAGTGCATGATCTTCATACTGACAAAGCTGCTGGTAAAACTGCCGGGTCCCATCATCTAGGAAATGAAGAAAGTTTATAGAACAAGCTTCTGTGTATACAAATAACATAATGGAGAGTAAAAACTCTGGTCGCCAATTCCCGGCCATAATCTCCCCCGTTACAGGTTTACCAGGTTGTCTGCAGCTGCCAGAGAATCGCATGGATGATGCCAGAGAACCATTGCTTTTTTCAATACCCTAAGGGTATGTTCACACGAGGGCGTCCGTAACGGCTGAAATTACGGGGAGGTTTCAGCCTGAAAACATCCCCGTAATTTCAGCCGTAACGGCATGTGCAGGCGCTTGAACGCCGCGTCTATTACGGGCGTAATTAGCGCTGCTATTCATTGGAGTCAATGAATAACGGCTCCAATTACGGCCAAAGAAGTGACAGGTCACTTCTTTGACGCGGGCGTCTATTTACGCGCCGTCATTTGACAGCGGCGCGTAAATTACGCCTCGTGTGAACAGACAAACGTCTGCCCATTGCTTTCAATGGGCAGATGTTTGTCAGCGCTATTGAGGCGCTATTTTCGGACGTAATTTGGGGCAAAAACGCCCGAATTACGTCCGTAAATAGGCCGTGTGAACATACCCTAAAAGTATTTTTGTTTAAGTGCACACAGGGCATAAAAGTACACAGCGTGTTTATCCTGGAAGCCCCACTGAATTACACCTGAAAAACCGCATCAAGGTGGCAGCAGTCACATGGGTTGAAACGTCAGGCTGCACTCAGAGCAGAGACAACGGCCGGAGGTAAGTATGAACCTTTTTTTATTTTTAAAACAAAAAAGGTTTTGTTTTTTTCCTGATTTGAGATTTCTATGGTGGAATCAGCATTTCCATTGCAAAAATCGCAACATTTGCCTGTTTGTTGCGGATTTTACCTCCCTATGAAATTCAATGAGGAAAACCCGCAATAAATAGTAGAAGCAAACTTAATGAGTTTTAAAAAATCTTATGCCCACACTGCGGAAAAAACACGCATAAAAGTCGTGCGGAAAATGTTCTGCGGTGCGACTTTTCATTCCGCAGCATGTCTATTTATGATGCGCGTTCTGTGCAAAGATGCTGCGTGTTTTGTCTATAGACTTCAATGAGGAGTACAAATTCTGCGACAGATTTCTTTTGTTGCGGTTTTTACAGCGGAAACGCAGTAAGAAACGCTGGAAATACGCAGGTCCACATATAGTCTGCTATGATCAATGTATAACACTAAGGCCGGGGTCCCACAGGTCGGTTACGCTGTGTAAAAACTGTGCAGTGTATCCGACCTGGAACCCGCTGCACCTTCCTTCTGAAGGTTTTTAGAATGGAAGTATGGAAAAAAAAAAACAACCTCCATACTTACTCTATGTGCGTAGTCCGGCCTCCTAAGAGGACGTTGAAGGCAATGTGATGCTGCAGCCTGTGATTGGCTGCAGCGGTCACATGGGATGCACCGTCATCCCAGGAGGCTGGACTGCAGGAAGGAGAGAGTTCTGGGTAAGTATGATTTTTTTTTTCTCCTGAGTTGTGATTTTTGCGGCAAAAATCACAATACTTGGCTTTCTGTTGAGGGTTTTGCATCTCCATTGAAGTCAATTGGGAAAACCCGCAACAGAAAATCAACAAACACGTAGCATAAATAGACATGCTGCGGATTTAAATTCCACACCCCAGGTCAATTTATTGACATTTCCGCAGCATGGGGAATGACATTTTCTTAATCTCATCCACTTTGCTGCTACTGTAAATGCTGCGGAAATGGGGCACAGAATTTCGTTCCAGAAATTCTGCAGCGTTTATGCGTGGGAATCCGGCCCTAGGTTTCTGCTGTCTGTCCACGATGGTAACATAAGTCGTGCTGAGCAGGCAGTGGGTGCGCGAACCTCCTCCCATTTCATACGTCAGCCTGCCGGGCCCAATCCAGCCCCCCATCGCGCATAAAATTAAAAATTATGTATTAATCTCACTGCTTTGCCTCTCTCCACCAGTTCCCCTAGGACTCACAGCAGGCCACGGCTCATACAAGGTACTGACGCCATGCAGCATCGGGGCTTAATATGTCCTGACGCTGCCCAACATCATTACATTGCATGAGCCGCGGCCTGAAGTGAGAGTCTGAGGGGACCCGGTGGGGAAAAGGGGAGCGATGACAATATATATATTTTACTTTATTGTCCAATTGGGAAAGAGGGAATAGTACAATCGGGAGGGGGGTAAAGGTATGGGGCACACATTATGTAATCTTTACCAGCTAGGATATGGCGTAGATTTCCATATATAATTTATGCCAGATTCGGGCGTAAATGATAGTAAATCTGTTGGGCTGCGATGGTCCCCTTTTTTTAATCCATGTTTGTTTTCTCAAAAGTAGCGGGGGCGGCATAAAATGCCCATAAGTAGCAATAATCCCAGAATAATTGGGCCTTTTGCAAAAGGTTAATACATTTCCCCTATACATTCGTGGCTTATACAAAGACATGCCTTTCTGCCGTATAACTTAACCCATCATGGCTTATAAATAAATAATATACAATAGTGGCAGGATGTGACCCTTAATCTAAAACGTAACCTTTATTGGATTTGTTTGAAAAGATACAAAAAAATAAACACCCTGGTGTGAAAGTGTTTAAAATACAATTCTGACCAGAGTTAGTCTCAGGACTGTATCCTCGAGTGTCACTTTCTTTCTGTGCGCACTAGGGACGGACAAACGTCTGTACAATTCTCACACTGGCCTGGACTCTGATCACAAGTCCTCATGTTTGTGTGGGAGTTGAAGTCCTGTCCTCTGTATATGTTGGAGGCTGCTGGTTTGCTCTCCTGGTTTGATCTCCTGATCACGAAACATTGCAGCAGAGTGCATTGTAGAGAAATCTGCAGACCATTTATCCAGTGACCGCATGAGCGGACGCTGCATCGTATAGGGACAGTGGCGGATTATCATTAGGGCGGTTCGGGCGGCCACCCGGGGCCCACGGCTCCCAGGGGGCCAATGGCTGGCCAAACCGCACATGATCGCACGGGCCCCCTCACGCCCGGTTTCGTCAATAGCACCGGAGGGGGAGCCACATTTTTACTGGCTCTTCAGGGAGCAAACTGGCAGCATAACGGGACAGTTAGCAACTTTTTTTTTTTTTAGCCCAGGCCCCACCTCTAAACAAATACCCCCTAGGGAACCAAACTTCTGCGAATCAGGATTTGACGGAGATAGAACTCATAGTTCTCAAAAAAGGCCCATCGTTTGCCTTGAAAATAATCTGGAGGCAAGCAATCTACCAGCAGTGAGGTCACTGGTGGAATTTATGGAGTATAATGAAAGGGACATATCCTTGGGACCTTTCACTCATTTAAAACAAAAAAAGTGTGTGTATGCCACCACAGGCAGATAATCCTAACATTGAAATTTTCCAAAAACTGGTGAACCAGGATTTGGAGGCATTAGGAGGAAAGACAAGGGGGCTCAACAATTTAAATAGACTGGAGAGGGAGGCTTTGTCTAATTTGGAAAAAGACAGGACCAGCACAATTAAACCCTCAGATAAAGGGGGGGAATGTGGTACAAATACCTATGTCTCGAACTAGTGTCAGATACTACATTTGTAACGTCCGTGGTCGCTGACCACGAGCTCCTTCCAGCCGGTCAACGCCCTTCTCTCCTGAGATGTCTGTGTATGCGGCGGTTCTGTTCCACAGTGACCATCAGGGTGCGCTCACTCTCTCAGTCCAGACAAGGAGCCAAGTTGCACACAGGTGGGAGATTGAGCTGATTGCTCCCAGAGCACCCTGGACTATAAGGGCTGTGCCCCTCCCTGCAATAACTGAGCCTTGTTGTCGTTATCCTAGTATGTCTATGCAAATGGTCTCCTAAGTGTTTCCCGTTGCTGCTACCTGTATCCCGCACTATCCTGGTCAAGTGCCGTGTTGAGCTGAAGTCATGCTGTGCTGTGTTCCACACCTGGCGCCTGCCTGCTGCCTAGTCCCAGCCGAGCCTGTTTTGCTACTCTCTGAGTTACCACAGGTACACTATACGAACTATAGACTGTGACCTGTTGGCCAGCTGCCATACCGTCAAGGTGGTACGGCCCAGTGGGTCCACTCTATAGCTCCATCCACCATCACCTTGGTTTTGGAGCAGTAAAATACTATCTGCATACTAGAGAGATACATCTACAGGCACGTAACTAACTACTGGAGTACAATTTGACAAGGAATTTTTGTGTTTGATGGCCCATACTACCACCAGTTCAGGGGCACTGTGATGGGGAGCCCTTGTCCTATGTACGCAAATTTTAATTTGCTTTAATTTAAACTAAATTGGGTCTGAAATTTAAGCGGAAGCCGATAAACATGCACTGCCCTTTCTGGACGTTCTCATTGAACGTGATCCTAATTATAAAAACAGAGGAGTTTCAGAAAAGTACCGCAACTAACAGTCTCCTGAGGTGGGAGAGTTCACATTAATATGCTCTTAAAAAGGGTATACCTAGGGGGCAATACCTCTGCCTCAGGAGGAACTGTTCGAAAACCTCAACAATCAAGAGACAAGCTAAGGATCTCTGTAGTCGTTTTAAAACTCAGGGATATCCTGATCGCATTGTGCGGGAAGCATTTGAAATGGCTGTGGACAGGGAACGTAATTCCCTATTGGTCCCAAAACTTAAAACCGAACAAAAAGATAGACAGTTCAGGGTAATTGGGTCTTTGATGAGGCTCATGAAGAAATTAGAAAGATCCTGGAAAGACATTGGAGGATTCTGTTGTATGACCAGGACCTAGGTAATATCCTGGGCCCAGGACCTCAAATTACCTTTCGTAGAAGGAGGAGCCTAAGGGATCGCCTAGTCAACAGCCATTATGCCCCACCACAGCCACAGCATAATTGGCTGTCCAGAAAGCCAATGGGGACATTTGGATGTGGAACATGCCTTGCCTGTGACCAGGTATTGCCCTCACGCACATTTACCAGCTCAGCAACGGGTTAACAGTTTGAAATCAGAGATTTCATTAACTGTAAATCCAGCGGGGTTGTATACCTGGCTTGATGTGAGTGTCCGATGGACTATGTTGCAAATTTAGACGCAGGATGCGGGATCACTTTAACGATATCCAAAATGAGAGCGATACACCAATCTCACGACATGTCCGTCTATACGGTACATGGAGGCAAGACTGCTTCTATGAAATTTACGGGAATCCAGGTTGTTCCCCAAAATTGTAGGGTGGGGGGTACCTGGGATAAAAGGATTCTTCAGGTAGGATGAAGATGGATCCACAGGATGAAATCTGTTAGTCCAACAGGACTTAATGAGAATGTCGGTTTTGGCTGCTTTTTGTGAAGTGTAGAAGTATAATAGGAGTCCAGACCTCTCCATCATTAGCATAATGCAGCCACTCTATTGTGTGGTGATCCACAGACCGGCATTAGATTTTTCCTGATAGTGTCACCCACACAAGTGAAGCATCACAGGGTGTCACATATATCCATCTAATACGTCCCGATAATGTGTGAGTTTTAGTAGACTGGTTTAATACTATCGAACTACAGTCCCTATATGATGCAGCGTCCGCTCATGCGCTCACTGGATAAATGGTCTGCAGATTTCTCTACAATGTGCTCTGCTGCAATATTTCCTGATCAGGAGATCGGACAGCTCCTTTATGGTTACTGAGCTGTGGGGATGCGCTGTTTGGTCCCTATGGTTACTCACGCGCCCAGCTCCCGCTCCTCTTACATCAGAGAATAGGTGGCGCTGAGCTCTCTAGCCGCGCCTGCCTTGATCTTGATTGGATACAGGGGGAGGTGAACAGGGAGGGGTGAACAGGGAGGGGGCGTGGCTATGAGTATATAGCAGCAGCAATGCTGTGATCAGGTTGCCACTACCATTATCAATACTGTCCCGTTATGCTGCCAGTTTTCTCCCTGAAGAGCCAGTAAGAGAGGCTGGTGAAACATGTTGGAGCAGTAAAATGGATATAGGGACTATCTACCGGAATAGTATAGAAGCTCTGTGAGTCTGGAGGCCGCTCTTATCAGAGCAAACCAGCAGCCTCCAATATATACAGAGGACAGGACTTCAACTCCCACACAAACAAGAGGACTTGTGATCAGAGTCCAGGCTAGTGTGGGAATTGTACAGACGTTAGTCCGTCCCCAGTGCACACAGAAAGTGACACTAGTGGATACAGTCCTGAGACTGGTCAGAATTGTATCTTAAAACACTTTTACACCAGGGTGTTTATTTTTTTTGTATCCTTTCAAACAAATCCAATAAAGGTTACGCTTTAGATTAAGGGTCACGTCCTGCCACTATTGTATATTATTTAGCCCAGCAGGGCAATCCGTTAAGTGAGCACTACTACAATCGCTTAATAAGTACAATTACTATAAATAAATCAGCTGCATCGAATGCCGTCCCGGTCATCAGTTCAAATTACTTCATAGGTTGAATACATTTTTCGTATGGATTGGTTGAACACCGCGTTACAGGAAGAAACACGGGTCCTTTATTAGTTTATTCTCTTTGTGGAAGAAATGAAGCATCTCGTTTCCGGTCACATACGATGTATTTACTGCTTTCCCATTACATCTATTCCGTATCAGGACATTGGGATGATTGTGAATTGTACAAATGTTGTAGGATTATTTACCACATATAGGAATAAGATTGTTGTAAGAAGAAGGAGGAGGAATTCTTACCATCACTGGGCGATATAATTTCTGAGCCTGGGAAGATCCCTAGTAAAACCCCTGCAAGATGAAAAACCTTTATTACATGAAGAAGCAAACACAGAATTTTCTCTAGCCCCTTAACCCCTTAGTGACGCCGCCTAGTTTGGGCCTTTAGGCACAGAGCAGACTTTCCAAATCCGACATGTTTCACTTTATGTGATAAATAACTTTATAATGCTTTTATTGTTTTTTTTTTTCAATTGTTTATCTTTATATTGGTGGTAATTTTGGCTGTTGAGCTTTGCGTTGATTTGTAAAAAATAAAATCAAATAAGATACAAAAAAACAAGAAAAAATTGCAATTTTCAAAGTGCCAATCATTACGTTTATAAGATAGATGGTCATACCATAAAATAAATGTTAATAATTAAAATTTACCATGTGTTTACTTTGTGTTGGCATCATATTAGAACATACTTTTATTTTTGTAGTATGCTAGAAGGCTAATAAATTTAGTACCAAACATTCCAAATTTTAAGAAAATCAGGAAATTCCTTTGTGGAACAATTCTGTCCTCAAGTGACTTTGAAGGACCTATATAATATAAACCCGCCATAAGTTACCCATTTTAGAAAAGAAACCCCTCAAATTATTCAAAACAGCATTTAGGAACATTGTTAACCCTTTAAGGGTTTCATAGGAATTAAAAGCAAAACAGAGGTGAAATTAACAATTTATGTTTTTTGTAGATTTTCCATTTTAATCCTTTTTTCCGACCTATATTGGTTCTCGTCCCAGAGGTTTCAACTGTGCTGGTGTGTCTGAAAACTGTTCCAGTAAAATATGCGCTCCAAAAGACACATAGCACTGCTTCCTTTCTGAGCCCTTGCACGTGCCCAAACAGCAGTTTATGACCACAAATGGGGTATTGCTGCACTTGGGAGAAATTGGGTACCAAAATGGTTTATTTTAATCCTTGTGAAAATGAAAAATGTAGCAAAAACGACATATTGGATTTTTTTTAATTTCACGGCCCAATTTAGATAAGTTCTTTGAAAAAACTGTGGGTTCAAAATGGTGGCAACACCTATATGAATTCCTTGAGGGATATAGTTTTCAAAATGGTTCACTTTTTGTGGGTTTCCATTGTTCTGATACTCCCTGGGACTCTACAAATGTCACATGGCGGCACCAAATTACATAAAGTGCTCCTTCATTTCTGAGGACTGTATATGAGTCAAGTAGCACAGAAGGGCCACGTGTGAGATATTTTTACCAACTGCAGAATCAGGGTAATAAATATTGAGGTTTGTTTTGCTGTCTCCCTTGCTTTGTTAAAGAAATTTATTTTTTTTAAATACGTTTGATAATGAAGATTTTAGACAATAAAATTAGAGGTGTATAGATACCAAAAAATGAATAAATTAAGATGAATAAAATTTTGCAAAACAAAATTTGCCTGAGACAAAAAATTAGTCAGATGTGTATGTGCCGCCGGAGACAAACACCCCATAAATTGTAATGTGGGTTCTCCCGGGTACTACAATACCCTACATGTGGCTGTTATCTGCTGCCTGGACACACGGCTGGGCTCAGAATAAAAGGACTACCATTTGGCCTGCTGCAGCTTTTCTGGTGCCAAGTCATGTATGAAGGGTCCCTGGGGTACCAGTACAGACGAAACTCCCTTTTTAAAAACTTCATCTAGAGGTGTACTGAACATTTTGACCCCACATGTGTTGAGTAAAAGGTAATGCGAAGCACATCGCGTGGATATTGTTCTGAAATTATCTAGGCTTTTTTAAAGCCATTTACAGTTCCAGCTGTTCCACAGATTCACAGTTCTTATGGTAAAGAAGACTTGTAACTTCTGGAGATTGAGCCTTTTTTACTCCAGACGGGGAGTGCCCACTTGACTTTAAAATAATAAAACCTAAGATCCTCTATGCCCATTATTAGTTTAGTTGCTCTTCTTTGTATTTTTTCAAACTCCAGAGCATCCTTTCTATGAACTGGAGCCCAGAACTGATCTACAAAGCATTAGTGAGGCCTCATCTGGAATATGCAAAGTGGTAATATGTCCTGCAAGTCCACAACTTTGTTAATACACAACATTATTCTGCTGGCCTTAGAAGCACCTGATTGACATTGAGCTTTTATTTAGTCTATGATCTACAAGTACACCCAGATGCTTCCAAACAAATCACTCTCGCAGCTTAACTCCCTCTAGGACATATGGTGCCTGCAGATTATTAGTATATATATTATTCGTATAACTTCTCTGCCTTTTGGCTAAGATCAAGTATAGTATCTGTTCTTATCTGAGGTTAGTAATCATCCCTGCTTGTGGATGGCCTGCCATCATAAGAGGGATGACAGAACACTGAGGAGAGGGGCAGAGAACCACAGCCATGGGTTGGGTAGTTTGAAAGCCTGAGTTACTAAGTGCCCCAGGAGTTGTGACCCTGAGGTGCCCGAGCTCACTGGGAGTGGAATCCCACTGAGTGATGGTACATTTGCACACACTTTTCTTTCACGCGATTTGAGCAGACCCCTTTTTTTAAACGGCCTTCCAGCTGAGCAATGAGGTTTTTTTAAAAAAAATCTGGCAGATGTCCAGGCTGCATCACAGCGCACATTCACTTATTTATAGATGTTTTTCACTGTGTTTTGTCACAAGGATTTCTGGGATGTGGTACCCTTTTGGGACCCTCCTCAGGTCTAGGGGGAAGAGTCATGTGGCCTTATGGTTCAGTCTTCCCCTGCAACCCCGGCCTCCCCTCCTTCAGAGGAGGGGAGGTGCAAACCTGATGCAGGGTCCTAGGTGGACACTGGGGTGGAAGTCCAGGTGGGAGCCTTGGAGTGTTGTTGGGTCTCCCAGAGCTTCGGCAAGGGGGGGTATTTGTCCTCTATCCTCTTGGCACGGATGGTCTGGAATGGTTATGCATGGCCCCTCTCCTTTAGGAGTAGGGCTGCAATAGATCCTTTGTGCACTTTGTGTGGCACTCCTGCACTTTTCTTTTTTGCACTTTGGAAGATAGAAAGCACGACTCGGGCTTTAAAAATAAAATAAAATATATATATTATTAGTATCCTGGTGCATAGCTTTACATTTATCCACATTGAACCTCATTTGACAAATGGATTCCAAAACACTCCTTGTATCCAAGTCGACCTGTAATTTATGAACATCTTCCATAGACTGAACTATATAGCTTGGTGTAATCTGTCATACCTTTGCGAAGACCAAAAACAATATGCCCTTCTGTCTAGGCTTCTATTGACCTCTTCATAAAAACAAATCAAGTTGGTTTGACAACTTCTGTCCTTAGTAAATCCGTGATTGCAGTCACTTACAACACTATTTTTTTTTTCACGTACTCCTGTATATAGTCCCTTAATAGCCCCTCAAATATGTTTAAGAATGTTACGTTTACTGGTCTATAATTACCCAGGGAAAACCTAGAGCCCTTTTTGAAAATAGGTACCAGATTTGATCTGCGCCAGTCCCTAAGCACTATACTAGTCACTAGAGAATATCTGAATATTATGAAGAGGGGGGTAGAAATAATTGAACTAAGTTCTTCAAGAACTCTAGGGTGTAACCTATCTGGTCCCAGAGCCTTGAACGCATTTATTTTATTTATCCCATTGTTAGTCAATGCACTAAAGAGACAATATAGCAGACCACCGGTATGAGTTTTTAGCTTTGGCAGCTATTAAGGTTGTTCTGAGGACCGGTGGCCAGCAGGACGGTGGCAGCTGGGTCAGACAGGCATGGCCGGTCAAAAAAATGAAGGCTGGTCATAAAATAAGGAAAATGTAAAAATAAAATATGCAATCAGAAAATAAATAATTAGAAAAAAATATATATATGTTTGAGTATCTAGTTTAGGTGAAACATTCCTTTCAAAGCTGACAATATGCCATGATGGCGCTGGACCCGCCTCACTCTCCTAAGTTGCAGGCACCCTCACCAGACCCGATACACAGTGTGGATGGATGTACCCCATGTTTTCAGAGCCCATGCCCTGCCTCAGATCTGTTTGGGGATGAGGACTCCAATGCTTCCTCTGCAGAACCTGCGGTACAGGTTTTTTCAATTAGCCAGGCTGGGCAGGAGGGGTCTTCTCCATTATCCACCCCGCAGCTGCAAGCAGACACTGGGGCATATTCCGGCGACAAAGTTCTCATTGCACGCTTTTCACAACGCTTACAGCAAGAGCTGGAAAAAACATGTGTGAAGATCACATCTAAACTTAAAAGCGGACTTTCAAGCTCTGGGATCTAAAATGGAAGCTAAAATTGATAACACTGTGACGACTGTTGATCAGCACTCTGATTGTATTGATGACATATACCAACATCTTGAGGAAGCCCACTCTAAGCTTGAAGACCTGGAAAATAGATCCAGGCGGGAAAATTTCTGTATAAGAGGTCTATCAGAGAATTTTCTTGATTTAGAAACTGCGGTACATGATCTTTTCAAACATCTCCTTCCTGATTTATCTGACCGATATTTTTATATTGAGAGAGTGCATAAGCCGCTTACTAGAGATGTGTTGGTGAAGCCTCATTATTATTCTATGAAGGAAAGTGTCATGAAAGCTTCCAGGTCCTCAGAACAGTTACGACTGCGTAGCTGCAACATTCAGATCTTCGCTGATTTGGCTCCTCGTACGATCCAGAGGCGTCGTTCATTAAAACCTCTCCTCCAAGTCCTGATCTGTCACGAGATTAGATATCGATGGACCTACCCCTTTCGTCTTACATTTTCTTATTGCAATCGGCCGCACAGCTTTGCTTCTTTCCAAGAAGGAGAAGCCATTATGGAACGCTTGGGTCTTCTTTCAAAAGATGGGACGCTTCCGCTGAGGAAATCACCACCGTCTGCTTCGTCCTCTTCTACAGATTTTTGGCCCAACCCTCAGCTTCTACTACCTGAACTTGCAAATCCTTGATGTCATCTGGAAGCACTCCTCATAGGATCCTGTGATTGGAACTTTCTTCACATACTAATTCCCTTTGCGGTTTACTATTAATGTTTACTTTCACATTGCTTTTGCCTTTATTACTGTGGTATTTTTTGCTGTTGTCCTTCAGCTAGATAAGGGCTGAGTTGAGAGATAGCCCTTCCGTTGGGTGATGGCATGCCCTCCTTGGGATCTTGAGACCCCACTGATATTGTATTGTTCTTGGGGTGGTGCTCTCTCAACATCGCTAATGGCCATGTTTGAGCATTGCTTTACATCTTGCTATATGTACAGAAGAGGCTGGACGCAGCCCGCAGGGATTAAGGGAAGCCGACATGACCGTCCTGGTAGGGAAAGGGTTAATTAGGTGAGGGAGAGTTGGAAGGAGCTGGAGGAGGGATGGGGAGGAGTTAAGGGGGACGGGGGGGCCGTTCTGCGCTTCCCGCTGTTTCTCGGCATTGAGCCGGAAGCAGCGGGAGGAGTAACACAAGAACAGTAAGCTCCCCGTTGCCCGTGCTTTTAGGGATGGCAGAAGCCTTAATGTTAGAGCGGCTGCGTGCCGCTGCTGTGCACCACGGTCCCGGATGGCTAGAGGAGACCGTGGCTGCCATAACGAGGATCCCGGACGCCGTTTCGCCGCGTCGGGCACGGCGTTCGGGGTCTGTTGCAAAGGACAGGCTCCCCTCCCCCGGCCCCCTCACGAGCATGGCTATGGCGGCGGGGGGGGAGTCGGCAACAACCGCTCCTGCGCTGGGCGGGCAGAGAGCGTTGCCAGGGGTGACGGCGACGCAGGCCGGGTCGACCCGTCCCTCTCGGCGGTCCCGACCTCCAGAGCGCCTCAGCCCGGAGGCAGTCCCGCGGACACGGCGTCGCAGAGGGAGCCCGATCCCGGACGCTGCAGGCCAGGCAGCTGGGAGGACCGCCCCTTCCCAGGCCCTGCGTCCTGGCAGGAATCCCAGGCCGCGACGGGGTCCGGCGGTAAGCAGGGAGTCGCAGGCTGGGCTCCCTGTCACCCCTCCCCCATCAGATGGAAGATTTGGAGTACAAGGTACGGCCGCCCCGCATGGTGATGTTCCGGCCAGGGGGCAGGCTTCTTCAGGATCATCTAGACGGACGCCTAGATCTGCAGCGACGTCGAGGCAACAGGTCCGGTCAGAAGTCTGGGTCCCGGCGGTCGGGCGGCAGGTTGCCGGCCCATCGGTCAGCGCGTCCTCATCCCCGTTCCGAAGATGTCGTTGGGATGGACAGTCGTCGGCGAGAGAAGAATTGGAGGAAGGTGAACTGGACGTGTATCGTCGAGGTCAGGATGGTCCGGCTGACGGGAACACAGCGCCTGTGCAGCCCGGTGAGTGTATAACTCCATCATTGTCTTATCCAGCGATTTTTATGTCGGGTGTCGGCGGGGGGGCTGCTAGCATTGCATCGGGGGCCGGTAGTGGCGCGGGCGGACGCGACGGAGCGGGTTTGGCAGACTTAGTGGGTTGCTTACGGGAGCTGGTGGGGCGCCTGGACAGGGCCGCGGCGCCGGTAGTAACGGAAGTGTCCCCTGCGGTAGTTTGGGAAGGCCCCAGGGACGTGGGATCGTTACAGGCGCGTCCGGTGGCGGCGGTTAGAGAGGCGGTCGCGGTGTCGGTACAGACCGAGGCGCAGAAGGACGGCGATCGAGTGCGTATTGATGATCGTGCTCGGGGGGAGGTGTACGTTTGTTTTGAAGGTCCGTTGGGGGCGCATTTAAAGCAGGAGGTGCGCGAGCGGATCTGGAAGGACGAGTATGTTGAAATTTTTTCTCTCTTGCCGCTCGCTAAGTTTAATTTGGATAAGAGCAAGCGGGATGAGAGTAAAAAGGACGAGGAGGAACGGCGGCGGTATAGGCTTATCCCGCAGACGTTCGTTAATTGGTCGCAGGCGTTCGCCATATTGGCTAGTGTGATAGGGGAAAAGGCGCCGGAAAATTGTTCGGCGTTGTTTTGTTATTTTGATGCCATTGGGGAGGCTCATAGGGCGTATGGGGGTCAAGCGTGGCTGCGATATGATGAGCAATTCCGTCAGCGGAAGGCGGTTCGGCCGGCGATTCGGTGGGACCAGAAGGATATTGCTCTCTGGTTACGGGTTACGGCTCCGGTTAGGCAGTCCTTTCCCGGGAGCGCCGGCCAGGGAGGCCAGTCTAGTCAGGTTGGACAAAGTGGCGGGGGAAGGCGGGGTTTTGCTGGCAATTTAATGAAGGTCAGTGCAAGTTCGGGGCCACGTGCAAGTTCAAGCACGTGTGTTCCGAGTGTAATGGTGCATCACACGGGGCGGCAAAATGTCTGCGAAAAAAGAGGTCAGGTAACCAGCACGCGGCTGGTCAAGGGGGTGTCGCCGGTGAGGGTGGAAAAGATGGCCCCTTATCTAAATGAGTATCCGGATAGGGCGGCGGCTAAGTTGCTTTATGAAGGGTTTCGTGTTGGTTTTGTTATTCCTCCGCCTCCTTATGAGGTTCCGGTTACGCGGAGGAATTTAAAATCGGCTTACTTGCATGCAAAAGTCGTGTCGGAAAAGTTGTTAAAAGAAGTTTCGTTGGGCCGCATGTCGGGGCCGTTTGTTGAGTCGCCGGTAAAAGATTTAGTTGTGTCCCCGTTGGGTATTGTCCCTAAACGCGAGCCCGGAAAATTTCGTTTGATTCAACATTTATCGTATCCCAAGGGTTCGTCGGTAAATGACGGGATTGATCACGAGTTGTGCTCCGTAGTTTATACCTCATTCGATAAGGCGGTGGGGTTAGTGCGGGCTGCGGGTCCTGGGGCGCTGCTAGCAAAAACTGACATCGAGGCGGCGTTCAGGTTGTTGCCGGTCCATCCAGAAAGCCAACGGCTGTTGGGTTGTTTTTGGAATGGGGCTTTTTACGTGGATCGGTGCCTTCCGATGGGGTGTTCCCTTTCTTGTGCATACTTCGAGGCGTTTAGTAGCTTCGTGGAGTGGGTAACGAGGGGAGTATCCGGGGTCGACTCGTTGATCCATTACTTAGATGATTTTTTGTGCGTTGGCCCGGGGGGTTCGCCGGTTTGCGGTAATTTGCTTCATGCTCTACAGAAGGTGGCGAGGGATTTTGGGATTCCTTTGGCGCCGGAAAAAATGGAGGGCCCGGTAGCGACGATTTGTTTTTTGGGAATCGAAATAGACTCGGTGGCAATGGAGTGTCGTCTCCCGGCGGATAAGTTGGGTGCTTTGAGGCTGGAGGTTCGACGGGCTTGTAGAATGAAGAAAATTACGCTGAGGGAGCTTCAGTCGCTGCTGGGGAAGTTGAATTTCGCCTGCCGGATTATGCCGATGGGGAGGGTGTTTGGTAGGAGGTTGGCGGCGGCAACGGCGGGAGTGCGTGCGCCGCATCATTTTGTGCGGCTCAAGGAGGAGCACCGAGCTGATCTTCAGGTTTGGGATGACTTCTTGGGCCAGTACAATGGTCGCTCGCTATGGATGGCCCCAGCGCAGGATACGAGTGATTTGAATATTTTCACGGATGCGGCTGGGGCGGGTGGTTTTGGAGCTTACGGGGGAGGTCCGTGGTGCGCAGGTCAATGGCCGGCTAGCTGGGTGTCCAGTGGACTCACGCGGAATCTGGCCCTGCTCGAGCTGTTTCCCATCGTGGTGGCGGCTACCATTTGGGGGGACAGGCTCAGGGATAAGAAGGTCCGTTTTTACTGCGACAACATGGGGGTGGTGCTTGCCATTAATAACATCACGGCGTCCTCTCCTCCGGTAGTTCAATTGTTGCGACATTTAGTGTTGGTGTGTTTGTCGTTGAACGCGTGGGTGGTGGCGGTGCATGTCCCGGGTGTACGGAATTGTATCGCTGATGCTCTTTCTCGCTCGCAGTGGGACCGGTTTCGGCAATTGGCACCGGGAGCGGAACGTCTCGGTTTGGCTTGTCCGGAGCATCTTTGGGATCTGGTATCGGTCCCATAGAACAGCTGTTACAAAGGTCTTTGGCGCGCACGACGTGGAGTGCTTATGCTGCTTGTTGGAGGCAGTGGGAGGAGTGGGTAAGAGAGTTGGGTGACGTCAATACGGATAGAGACAGGTTGGTGGCACTTTTGTACTGGTTAGGGGACGCCTGGGAGGCGGGGTTTTCAGTAGCGAAGGTGAACCGGTTCATATCTGCGGTGGCGTTTGGGTTTAAGTTGCGGGGCTTTCAGGATGTATCGAAGGAATTTCTGGTATCGCAGGCTTTGAAGGGGTTGCGCCGAGGTAGGGTGGAGGCGGATAGTAGAAGGCCGGTGTCGTTTGCTTTGCTTAGCTCGTTGGGCGGTTCATTAGCATCGGTCTGTCGTTCTTCAGACGAAATGGATTTGTTTCGGTTGGCTTTTTCGTCAGCGTTCTTTGGAGCATTTAGAATAGGTGAGTTGGTGTCGCCAAGTACCAAACAGGCAGGGGGGCTGAGATCTGGGGAGGTGAGCCTATTCGCAGACCGGCTGGAGGTATGGTTGCGTCGATCTAAAACTGACCAAGTAGGGAAGGGTAAACTGATAGTTTTGTTCGCCCTCCCGGGGTCGGTCATGTGCCCAGTAGAGTGCATGCGGGGTTTTACGAAAAACAGGGGGTCTCCAGATTTGCCTTTGTTACGTCATGTGGACGGGTCGTTTTTGTCCAGGTTTCAGTTTGGAGCTGTATTTAAAAAATGTTTGACGGCGGTTGGTGTTGCGGCAGGCTCATATTCATCTCATTCCTTCAGGATTGGCGCAGCAACGGAAGCGGGGCGCTGGGGGTTGGATGATGAGGGGGTGAGGCGTATTGGTCGTTGGGAGTCTAAAAGGTTTAAGTCCTATGTCCGCCCCCATATGTTATAATTTTGTTGTTTACACTTTACAAATGTTATATGGTGGTGCCTAACTGTGTTTTCCGTTTCAGATTCGCCTCCGTGTTTGGTGTGGTTGATGGGTCATTCGTACGTGCACTGGGGGGCTTTGAGGGCGGACGTCCGCCCGGATGGTCGCCAGTTGCGCATTCCGCGACAGGACGCGGTTGTGCATTGGCTGGGTTTTAGAGGTATGTCATGGAGCAGGGTGTTGGCGGAATTCCAGACATATGCGCGGCTTGATAGGGTTCCGGAGGTCTTAGTGTTGCACGTGGGTGGGAATGACTTAGGAGTCCGCCCCTTTCGTGAGTTGGTGCGGGATATCAAACATTATATGTTGTGTTTGTGGGTATCTTATCCCAAGTTGGTGATAGTGTGGTCGGACATAGTCCCAAGAAAGCATTGGCGGTTAGCTAGATCTGTGGAGAGAGTCAATAAGGCTCGCATTAAAGTTAACCGGGCGGTGTCCCGTTTTGTGGCAAGAAACGGGGGCATTTGCGTGAGGCATAGGGATTTGGAGTCAGGAGTGGGGAATTTCTGGAGGAGTGACGGGGTTCATCTGACCGAGGTTGGCATTGATCTTTGGAGCTTGGCGATAGCAGAAGGCATAGAAAGGGCGGTGGTGGTGTGGAGGAACTCACAGGCTTAAGGTGGTCAAGGCCTGTTTCGCTGTGCGGGGGGAGTCCTTGAGGCCAGTCAGTACAAAATGGTGGGGGGGTCGCATCGGGGGTATGCGTCCCCCAAAAAAGGTACATGGTTGAAGACTTCATCGGGTGTTATCCCTTTGAAGTGGTCTTCTGGTAGAAGGTATATCACTTGAAGGCTTCATCGGGTGTTATCCCTTTGAAGTGGACTTCTAGTGGTCGGTATATCACTTGAGGGCTTCATCGGGTGTTATCCCCTTGAAGTGGACTTCTAGTGGTTGGAGCCATCTGCAGAGGTGAACGGTGCTTCCGAGCTGGTTTACGGCTGGAGGTAATTGGTGGTTTGCAGATGGCTAATTCGGTGTGTTCTTAAAAAGGAACATCTGAAGGGGCTTCAAGGACTTCCTCTGCTCGGGTTAATGTTAACGTTAAATTGTTATTTACGATTCTGACCCATGTTGGGTCATGTGAATTATTAGGAGGAATTCTATGGCGGATTCCTAACTAGTTATCCGAATGTTTCGGATTTAAATTGTTTTTATAAAACTGTGAAATTAATAAACGGCTGCTGTGGCCATTTCACATCCAACCTCGGTGTCACGTGTCTTTACTAAAGTGGGGGAGGGGGGATAGGATGATCTAAGGTTAACGCACGACTCTACCTAGGCAGGTCATGAGAGAACATATGTTTATTGTTTTTTCTCTTTTACTTTTGCTCCTCTCCGCTTCTTTCCTGTCCCCTTCTTTTGATGGTTGAGTGTCTTCGGTATTGTGCTTTCTGTGAACATTTTAGGTCATGGCTGACCCTCCGTCCTCCTTTCACTCACAATGTTCAAGGCCTCAATTCGCCGACTAAACGGCGCAAAGCTTTCCAAACATATAAGTCCTTGAATTGTGATAGTGTTTCTACAAGAATTACATTTCTCCACTAGCTCTTGTCCTAGTCTTTCAATGCTATGTTTAGACTTTTACTTGCTCATCTCCTTGGTAAAGTGATTTTGCCCGTACTGAACTTAACTTCTGCCTTACGGCTATCGCAGAACATCACATTTGTTGGACGCAATATCGATTTTTTGCCCAAAGTGACAAAGCCGGCACTCTCTTAGCTCGGAAACTTGCTCCATTGTCTCGTAACTTTATGGTCCCTAAGCTACGGTTAGCGAACAGTAATCTCACGCAGCACCCTAAAGAAGTTCTCAATAGTTTATTTTCATTCTATTACTCGCTGTATAAATCCCCTCCCCATCTAGATGAAGTGAAAGCGGATGCATTATTTAAGGATATCTCCTTGCCCGTATTAACAGACCCCGACAGAGATAATTTGGAGGTCCCTATATCGACGCAGGAAGTTTTGTTTGTGATTAAATCCCTTAAACCAGCTAGCTCTCCAGGACCAGATGGGATCTCTAATCTCTACTATAAAAATTTTGCGGATGTTTTAACCCCTCACTTGGTCATCCTCTAATGCTTTGAGGGATGGTAGTCCTCCTGGACCTGAACCCTCAGGACGTACATTTCAGTAAATCCCAAAACCAGGTAAGGACCCCTCTTCTTGTCAAAATTATAGGCCAATATCATTAATGTTGACATGAAGATTCTTACTAAAACCCTTGGCCACGAGATTCAATGCCTTTCTAGAACAATACATTCACCCGGTTCAGGTGGGTTTCGTTCCAAACAGACAAGCGGCTGATCAGACTAGAAGGATCATTGATCTTATATCCCTTGTTCGTCCACACTGGGATGGAACACGAAAAACGGGAAGACTGTGCTGGTCACTGGACCTGCATAAGGCTTTCAATTCCCTGACCTGGGACTACTTATTTTTTGTCATGAGGCGTTGGGGGTTTGGGGATAAATTTATTACCCTTTTGAGAAGTCTATATTCGGCACCATCTGCCGAGGTAATGATCAAGGGATTCTTCTCAGACCGTATATACATAGCCCAGGGAACGAGACAGGGGTGTCCTCTATACCCTATTCTTTTTGTCTTGTCTATTGAGCCCCTGGCCCACCTGGTCAGGATGAATAACGACATAAAAGGAGTTGAGGTTAGGGGTCAGACACATAATTGTGCACTTTATGCAGATGACATCTTATTGGTATTGTCGTCACCACTTACGTCCCTCCCGAATCTCTATCACGTTTTAGACCAATTTTCCCAGGTCTCGGGATTGAAGGTCAACCATGATCTGAGGTTTTGAACATCAGCGTTCCGCATTCCATGGCCAAGCTGACACAATTGAACTTTGAGCTGAGATGTCCCTGCCCACTATTTAAAAGATCTTCAAAGGCTTATATTGTCCTTCGTTTGAGGTCCTAAATGACGTAGAGTCCCACAAAGTACTCTATATGCTCCTAAAATTTCCAGGGGTTTGGGTTTACCGAACCTCACTAAATATTACTATGCTGCTCGCCTGACACCCTTAGTCTCACTCCACAGTATAGATAACCAAACACGCTGGATTTCTATTGAACAGGCAGCTACCCCTGATGTTTCTGTAGATCAGCTGTTATGGCTGAAGCCCAAACACAGACCTTCTGTGTTATGTCCACTCCTCTCTTCTTCCTTAGAACTGTGGGATAAACATAGGTTCCGGCTCTGTTCTGTACACACACCTGCAGCCAGATTATTTGCTAATCCCAGGTTTGCTCCTGGAATGCAACCGTCAGCGTTTCAATGGTGGCTAGATAAAAATCTATACCGAATTGGACACTTTTGTGATAGACTAGGCGTAAAACCCTGTCATTTTTACCAGTCCATCCACCACATGCCGGACTGAGATTTTTCACTTTCACCAGATTCACCATTTTATGTCCTCATTTAAGCCTACTCCGGTTCTGCAGAATACTTCAGTGTTTGAGAATTTGTTTGAATAATTCTAGTGGTCATCATCTCTTGTCTAATATTTACTCATTTTTGGTTTCTCCATGGGACAAACTGTCATATATGTCTATGTGGGAGAGGGACTTACACTCATTCTTTACTGTAAGGGAATGGCAGGATATGGCAGAACGTACTGCGAAAATTTCCATTAACGCTTCGCTGGTCGAAGCCAATTATAAAGTATTATTTTGATAGTACTTAGTTCCCTCTAGACTGGCCAAGATGTTCCCTCCTTCCTCATCTTCTTACTACAGACACTGTGTATGAGTGGGAGACCGAATATATGGTGGGGTTGTCCGAGGGTGCGCCGGTTTTGGCGACGAATCTTTAATATATATTCTATAACTCACATTAACTTGAAATTGTCTCTGTCACAGGCGTTACTTAATGAGACCGTCCCTGGATTATCTAAAGCCGCTCATAAATTTGTATCATCTCTTATTCTGGCAGCCAAAATTGCTATAGCTACATCCTGGAAAAGTCCTGTGATTCCTCTTCATCTGGTTAAGACTAAACTGAATTGGATCATGGTCAATGACCGTTTACACGGTGTGGTCTCAGATAAGGAGGAACTCTTCCTTCCAGTTTGGCAGCCATGGGCCAGATACCTCGGGACGATCTCTTAGGTCCATTTTGCCTATAGGACACTTGACCCTGATTCTCCGTCCTTTTCCCCTCTCTCTCTCCCTCCCTTTTATTTCTTCCTTATTGATATTTTTTTTTGTTTTGACATGTGGCAATATATGAAATATATTTGTCTGTTATGATTCGATTTACTGGGAATGCCCCCGACTGCTATTTGCATTGCTTGATATACGGTTTACCTTTTCTTGTAAACCTTCGATAAACATTATTGAAACACAAAGCTGACAATATATTTCTCTGTTACCCTGCGCTCTGGTCACTGCGATAATCCATGGTCCAGTACAGTCAGAACTAGAAGGGCAAGTTCACACTTGGCGTAAATACTGCAGATTTTACGCAATGCATTTCATTGCGGAAAATCCGCAGCATAATACAGTAGCAGCAGAGAGGATGAGATTTGAACAAACCTCCTCCACACGCTGCGTAAATAAGTGGAAAAAAACATCCAGAAATTGACATGCGGTGCATTTTAAAAAAAAAAATCTGCAGCATTTCAATTGTATTTGCGTAATCGCTGGCTTTTTTTTGCGGGTTTCCCCATTAAATTCAATGAGGAAATAAAACCTGCAACAAGTAGCAGATGTTGCTATTTTTGCAGCGGAAAAGTTACAAATCCGCCGCAAAAATCGCAACTCAGAAGAGAAAAAATAATCTTATACTTACCCAGAATTCTGTGCTTCTCCATCCAGGCCGACCTCCTGGCATGACGTTTCCCCCATGTGACTGCTGCAGCCATTCACAGGCTGCAGCGGTCACATGGGATGAAACGTCATCCCAGGAGACCAGTCTGCAGGACGACAGAGGGTAAGTATGCCCATTTTGTTCCCTCCTTCTGTTTTGCGCAGTGGACATTCTGGCCAAAAACTGCACCACAATTGGTGGGTTTTTTCTGGCAGGAATTCCCTGTAGCCGCCAGGGCGGATGCTTTGTGTACCTTTACGCAGCGTATCCGCCTTGTGTGAACTTGCCCAAATAATAATTCCTGGCTGCTTTGGCTAATTCCAGGAGTTTCTTCTCTTTGTGGAAGAAATGAAGGATCCGGTTTCCGGTCACATACAGATGTATTTACTGCTTTCATTACAGCGCCATTTCCCATTCCATCTATTCCTTATCAGGACATTGGGATGATTGAGAATTGTACAAATGTTGTAGGATTATTTACCACATACAGGAATAAGATTGTTGTAAGAAGGAAGAAGAGGAGGAGGAATTCTTACCATCATCGATACATTCCCTCATTCCTGAGCCTGGGACGATCCCTGCAAGATGAAAATCTTTTATTACATAAGAAGCAAAAATATAATTCTCTCTAACCCCTTAAACAGCAGATTTTTTTCTTGCCACAATCCCAGTAATATTTTTATAACTCATGTCGCATTTATGACACATATAGACTGTAGATAGTCACTCTGTGGCCCCTGGCAGCCTCCTCCATCTTTGTACTTCCCCTTCTGGGGAGATGTGTATTGGGCTTCATTCACATCTTCATCAGGGCTCCGATCATGGGTTCCGGGAGACCTTTCCGTCAGGGGAACCCATGAACGGAAACCATAGGTTTCCGTTCGCATCACCATAGATTTCAATGGTAGCGCATCCGTTGCAAATGGTTTCCGTTTGTTACCATGATGTAATGTTTCCGTTTTTTTGACGGAATAGCGCGGTTGACTACACTTTCCGCATTTTTTGTGAAAGAAAAAATTGAAAAACCGCAGCTCATGTAAATATACCAGAAGGGAGAAAATGATTGAGGATCCCACCATTAATCTAATATCTGTCCCCTTATAAATGTGCCCGGGTGGAGGTGTGGGAGAATGGCGTCACTTTTTACCAACTGGGTGTTGTGAAGAGAAGTGTATGACGCTGACCAATCAGTGACCAATCAGCGTCATACACTTCTCATAGCTCCAGTGTGATTGTGCAGTGAAAGAAGCCGGGCTGGAACAATGAGAAGTGTATGACGCTGATTGGTCACCGTCATACACTTCTCTTCACAACACCCAGTTGGTAAAGAGTTAAAAAACGCCCAGTTGTCTATTAAACTCATTAGCATAAATCTAAAATTGCTCTAAACTTGCTCAAAAATGATCATTTTTCAAAATAAAAACCACTGTTATCTACATTACAGCGCCGATCTGATTACGTAGGAGACCGGGCACTTATCTGGTGACGGAGCCTCTTTAAGCAGTGGTTATACAGCCTCTCCCCTTCTATTTCCTCACACCGAGGATTTCAACTTCCCTCCAGCCCTGGATTTGTTTTTTCCTTTTTATGCCTGTTTTGTGCTACTGCAGTTTTTTTTGCTGCTATTAGAAAATGATACATAAATTGATAAAAAAAAACAAAAAACTTGAGACGGTTGAGTACGGATGTCACAATTGGCATTTTTTTTCTATTTAAACAGTCTACCCACATGCTCCTGACAATGGCTGTTTGGCATTCGGGTATTACAAAGTGTCCTCCTGGGGCGCTGTATCTAAGCGTTATTTTATGTTTATTTCATCTAATGTGTGGTGTGGGGGCCCATATCTAATGTACAACCGGGGGCCCCAGATCATATTAATCCACCACTGGCTGTAGTTCTATAACCGCAGCTCGTCCTGTCTGTAGTGTCTTTATGATGTTATTTATCTCATTGTCCTCAATAGTTTGTGACCCCCTCATATCACTGAGCAGTGTCATAAAAGCAAAGCATAAAATAGAGATTAATGTTTTACCTGAAAGTCGTAGACATACAAGATCTCCGGAGAAGAGAAACGGCCGAGTGCAAAAAGGGGAGGAAGCCCTACAAGTTACTTTCACTTTTACTTCTTCGTGTTTTTAACCCCATAAGGTATGAGTAATATCAGATTTTCTTTCTTCCCGATAATATCTGTATAGTTCTCTTATAGATTTTTGTCTGCAGCCTCTCACCGGATCTTTACTCCCCTCCTGACCACCACCGACTATTTTCACTACAGAAACGCGACCGTATGAACCATCGTGAAACCGCAGCGTTGGACGTCCAGATGGAAGGTATAACCGGACACCTGAGCGTTTATTCACACGTCGCGGTCATGTTGCAGAGAGGAGGCAGAATCAGTTTTTAACCCCTTGCTCTTTGTTATCATACACGGCACTAAATACGGAATCTGTAAAGTATATCATTCTACATCACTTAATACCGCACGTATTTTGGGCCTGAATTACAAGATTTTTGTGATTTAATAATTTAATGCTCATGCTGGCTGATAACTTTGGGTGGAACTTTTTTTGCATGCTATTAAAGTAATTTTTGCATCCTTTTTTTTTTCGGCACAGGTAGGGCTATTTTTGGCACCGGTAGGGCTATTTTTGGCACAGGTAGGACTATTTTTGGCATAGGTAGGACTATTTTTGGCATAGGTAGGACTATTTTTGGCACCGGTAGGGCTATTTTTGGCACAGGTAGGACTATTTTTGGCATAGGTAGGACTATTTTCGGCATCAGTAGGGCTATTTTCGGCACAGGTAGGGCTATTTTTGGCACAGGTAGGGCTATTTTTGGCACCGGTAGGGCTATTTTCGGCACAGGTAGGGCTATTTTTGGCACAGGTAGGGCTATTTTTGGCACAGGTAGGGCTATTTTTGGCACAGGTAGGACTATTTTCGGCACAGGTAGGACTATTTTCGGCACCGGTAGGGCTATTTTCGGCACCGGTAGGGCTATTTTCGGCACCGGTAGGGCTATTTTTGGCACAGGTAGGGCTATTTTTGGCACAGGTAGGGCTATTTTCTGCACCGGTAGGGCTATTTTTGGCACAGGTAGGGCTATTTTTGGCACAGGTAGGGCTATTTTTGGCACAGGTAGGGCTATTTTTGGCACAGGTAGGGCTATTTTTGGCACAGGTAGGGCTATTTTTGGCACAGGTAGGGCTATTTTTGGCACAGGCAGGGCTATTTTTGGCACAGGTAGGACTATTTTTGGCACAGGTAGGGCTATTTTCGGCACAGGTAGGGCTATTTTTGGCACAGGTAGGGCTATTTTTGGCACAGGTAGGACTATTTTTGGCACAGGTAGGACTACTTTTGGCACAGGTAGGACTATTTCTGGCACAGGTAGGACTATTTTTGGCACAGGTAGGGCTATTTTTGGCACAGGTAGGGCTATTTTCGGCACAGGTAGGACTATTTTTGGCACAGGTAGGACTACTTTTGGCACAGGTAGGGCTATTTTTGGTACAGGTAGGACTATTTTTGGCACAGGCAGGGCTATTTTTGGCACAGGTAGGACTATTTTTGGCACAGGTAGGGCTATTTTCGGCACAGGTAGGGCTATTTTTGGCACAGGTAGGGCTATTTTTGGCACAGGTAGGACTATTTTTGGCACAGGTAGGACTACTTTTGGCACAGGTAGGACTATTTCTGGCACAGGTAGGACTATTTTTGGCACAGGTAGGGCTATTTTTGGCACAGGTAGGGCTATTTTCGGCACAGGTAGGACTATTTTTGGCACAGGTAGGACTACTTTTGGCACAGGTAGGGCTATTTTTGGTACAGGTAGGACTATTTTTGGCACAGGTAGGGCTATTTTTGGCACAGGTAGGACTACTTTTGGCACAGGTAGGGCTATTTTTGGCACAGGTAGGGCTATTTTTGGCACAGGTAGGGCTATTTTTGGCACAGGCAGGGCTATTTTTGGCACAGGCAGGGCTATTTTTGGCACAGGTAGGACTATTTTTGGCACAGGTAGGGCTATTTTTGGCACAGGTAGGGCTATTTTTGGCACAGGTAGGGCTATTTTCGGCACAGGTAGGGCTATTTTTGGTACAGGTAGGACTATTTTTGGCACAGGTAGGGCTATTTTTGGCACAGGTAGGACTATTTTTGGCACAGGTAGGGCAATTTTCTATTTATCATTTCACACACATTTTTTTCTTTCATAATTGAGTATTTAGTGTGTGACAAAGAATAAATAAAATTTTTCAAGCTTAACCCCTTCCCGATGTATGACGTATACTTAGGTCATAGCCGGGCAGGCGAAATATGGCCATGTCCGCTCCATAAACTGCGGATGTCGGCTGTATAATACAGCCAACAATTCAATGTAGCGAGCAGGATCCCGCATGTTTAACCCCAAAGATGCCACGGTCAATAGCGACCGCGGCATCTAATCCGTGAGAAAGAGGGAGGCAACTCCCTCTGACAGCCGAACCCCCCTCTGCACGATGGGTGTGCTGATGGTAAGTATGGCAGCCTAGGGGCCTAATGAAGGACACCAGGTCAGCCATCTTTGTACTCCTATTAAACTCTGCCTCATCTTGTGCAATACATTAGTATTGAAGTACATCATGCAAGTGATTCAACGATCGTTGGTTCAAGTCCCCTAGTGGGACAAATAAAAATTTTAAAAAAAGTCAAATAAAGTTGTTTTTTTAATGTACAAAAAAAATATAAAATATTAAAAGTAAAAAAAAAATGTTTCCCCATTTTCTCTCTAAAGCATTGTAAAACAAATGAAAACATGACTGGTATCGACGCATCTGTAAAAGTCTAAACTATTACAATATAACATCATTTAACCTGCAAGTTGAATAAATAAAAATTACAGCTCGTCCCGCAAAAAAAAATAATAAGCCCTCTTACTGCTCAATCAATGGAAAAATAAAGTTATAGTTCTCAGAATATGGCGACACAAAATAAATTGGAATTTCAACAATCCTTTTTTTTCCTTGTATTTTTTTTAAGGTTTCTTTTGATATATAACAGTAGTTGAACCAATAAGTTAGGGTGAGGTCTTGGAGCTTTATTAGTTTAATACTTTTAAGGCTCAGTTCACACAAAGTTTTTTGCCGCTGATTTTGACACAGAAACTGTGTCTGAATCGGTGCCCAAAAATGGACAACATTTTGTTCTTTCTTGCCGTGGTTCCGCCTCTGATCTCCCATTGAAATCAATGGGAGGCAGAAAAAGTGTTTTTCGCTGTGCTTTTTCCTGCGGTGCTCAATGGCCGTGGGCGAAAAACGCCTGAAAATCTGCGGTGAGAAAGAGTAAGCAGGTCAAAATCAATAAAGCTTTCATACTCCTTATCCACGACCTGCTCCAACTGTTTTCTCCGCTACTTATATTGATGGTTTTGTTTTACATCATTTGTCTCGTCTTTCCCACTATTTGTCATTTTGAGTATAAATCTGTAACTTCATATTTTAGGTTAAACCATGTTTGATAAAGAGACCTAAGTAACATAGGTTTTACGCAAAAATCTGTGCACCGCAGGGAATTCCGGCCAAAAAACCGCACCGAATTGTGGTGCCGTTTTCTGGCCGAAATGTCCGTTGCGGAGAACTGTACAGAAAAAAAAAAAAAGGATACTTACCATGGCAACGCGTCCCTTCGATGTCCTGACGCTCTGCAGCCCTGGGATGACTTCATCCCATGTGACCACTGCAGCGGTCACATGGGATGAAACGTCATCCTAGGAGGCCGGCCTGGTTTAAGAAACACAGACTTCTAGGGCCCATAGACTTCTATTGGCCACGGGTACCTTCCCGTTTGCTTACGGGAAGGTGCTCGGGCCGTTGAAAAATATAGAAGATGTCCTATTTCAGGCCGTAATAACGGCACGGGCAGCCCATAGAAGTCTATGGGGCTCCCGTAATTACGGGAGCATTGCTAAGCGACGTCAGGGGATAGTCACTGTCCAGGGTGCTGAAAGAGTTAAACGATCAGTGCGGGATAGAGAGAAGGGGCTGCACCTATCGGCAGTAACTCTTTCAGCACCCTGGACAGTGAGTACCATGCGCGGCGCTCACAAAAAACTGCAAAAAAAAAAGTGAATACTTACCTAGAACTCCCTGCTTCTTCCTCCAGTCCATGTGACCGCTACTGCAGTCACATGGACTGCCGTAGCCAATCACCGGCTGCAGCAGTCACATGGACTGCCGCGTCATCCAGGGAGGTCGGACTGGATGTCAAACGCGGGACGCGTCACCAAGCCAACGCCCGGGGTATGAACTTCTTTTACTTACAATCACTGCGTTCCACTGCGGTAACTCTGCCCTAAAGGGCTGCCCCTTCTCTCTATCCAGCACTGATAGAGAGAAGGGGCTGCCGATTAGTGCAGTGCAGTTTTGCAGAGAAAACAGGTCCGTAAATACGGGTGGAATACGGGTGACAAATGACCCGTATTTACAGACAGGAAAAAATACGTTCGTGTGCACGGGGTCTTAGAGGTTCTTATTAACATGTATAAATATATGTGTGGTCAATACAGAGAACTAGCACATGATCTGTTACTTCCAAGGACTCTACAAAGGACCAGGGGACATTCACTCCATGTGGAAGATGCTTCAGAGATCAATATAGGAAAGGGTTCTTTACAGTAAGGGTATGTTCACACGGCCTATTTACGGACGTAATTCGGGCGTTTTTGCCCCGAATTACGTCCGAAAATAGCGCCTCAATAGCGCTGACAAACATCTGCCCATTGAAAGCAATGGGCAGACGTTTGTCTGTTCACACGAGGCGTATATTTACGCGCCGCTGTCAAATGACGGCGCGTAACTAGACGCCCGCGTCAAAGAAGTGACCTGTCACTTCTTTGGCCGTAATTGGAGCCGCTATTCATTGACTCCAATGAATTGCAGCGCTAATTACGGCCGTAATTGACGCGGCGTTCAAGCGCCTGCACATGCCGGTACGGCTGAAATTACGGGGATGTTTTCAGGCTGAAACATCCCCGTAATTTCAGCCGTTACGGACCCCCGCCGTGTGAACATACCCTAAGGGTATGTTCACACGTACACGTCCGATACGCCTTTAACTACGGAGCTGTTTTCAGGAGAAAACAGCTCCGGAATTTCAGACGTAATGGCATGTGCAGGCGTTTTTCGCAGCGTCCATTACGGACGTAATTGGAGCGGTTTTTCTATGGAATCAATGGAAAACGGCTCCAATTACGTCCCAAGAAGTGACAGGCACTTCTTTGACGCGGGCGTCTTTTTTACGTGCTGTCTTTTGACAGCGTTGCGTAAAAAAAATGACCGTCGGCACAGAACATCGTAAAGCCCATCCAAATGAATGGGCAGATGTTTGCCGGCGCATTGGAGCCGTATTTTCGGACATAATTCGAGGTTAAAACGCCCGAATTACGTCCGTAAATAGGGTGTGTGAACCCAGCCTTAGAGTAGTCAAACTATGGAATGCCTGACCCCAAGAGGTAGTGATGGCAGAGAACATGTCAGAATTTAAAATAGGGCTAGATGAATATTTACTGATGAATGGCATGACTAATATAGCAATGAAAAAGTGTAAATGATTGAGAGGCTGTAATTGATGGACCGGTGTATTTTTTTCAAACCTATGTAACCATGAAATACTGTGACGGGATAACGCCGCCATAACGTAACTGAAAAATATCATAATACAGTGACCGTACCCTGACTGGATAACGCCGCCGTACCCTGACTGGATAACGCCGCCGTACCCTAGAGGTAGATGCATACACTGGCCTCATATCACAGGACACCTGGCCCAGCTTTATCTGCCCTGCCAAGGGCTCACGGGGGTCAGAAACAGATCACGCCGCCGAAATGTATCGTCAGGGCTGCATTTTATATATATAAAATACTATTTTTCATTGAAACATTTATTGTACATTTTCTATTTATCACCTTTTTACATTTTATTTTGTTTTTATTTTTTTCCTTTATTTTATAGCAGGAAATCAAACCGGAAGACTCCGGGGAACCATTTGTTTTGTATGGTCATAAGTAATAACAGAAGAGCAGGAGACAAACAGGAGAACTGGAAATGTGAAGGGAAGCAGTGACCAAAATGAAGGAAAAGGGGAACAAAGCACAGGAAGGTGGAGCCGGGCACAGGACCACTCTTGGTAGGTTGTCTGCGTCATTGAAGCCAACAACCCCCTTCCCCTTGTTCAGACACTCACCGAGTAATAATGGAGGCTGGTGGACCCGCGGTAGTGTGACAGGATTCCCTCCCACTCCTGTCACACACGGGGCCGGGGAGTAACTGCCGCTGAGTCCCGCATACACGACGTCTCACTGCATTTTCATTTTAGCGGCTGAACTCCGCATTATACTGGGTCCGGTCACTGACGCCTCAGTACTAGCGCGGGGAATGTGAATCGTGTGAGGGAGATGGACAACATGAGCAGCGGGAAAGTACAGTACAGAGGAGGCGGGAGAAGCGAAGCTGCGGGAGAAGAGATGCGCGGGAATACAGAGGAGGCGGGAGAAGCGAAGCTGCGGGAGAAGCGATGCGCGGGAATACAGAGGAGGTGGGAAAAGCGAAGCGCGGGAAATACAGAGGCCGGGAAAAGCGAAGCGCGGGAAATACAGAGGAGGCGGGAGCAGCAGAGCGCGGGAAATACAGGAGGCGGGAGGTACTGTGGAGGCGGGAAAAGCGAAGCGCGGGAAAAACAGGAGGCGGGAAAAGCAGAGGACGGGAAATACAGAGGAGGCGGAAGGTACTGTGGAGGGGGGATGAAGTTGATCGCGGGAGGTACAGAGGAGGAGAGGGAAATAAGGTGCTTCCAGTTGCAGAACATGAGCAACATAAGGGTATGTGCACACGATAACTGCATTTACGTCTGAAATTACGGAGCTGTTTTCAGGAGAAAACAGCTCCGTCATTTCAGACGTAATTGCTCGCACTCGCGTTTTGCGAGGCGTCATTGACGGCCGTAATTTGGAGCTGTTCTTCATTGGATTCAATGAAAAACAGCTCAAATTACGTCCAAAGACGTGTCCTGCATGTCTTTGCCGAGGCTGTTATTTTACGCGCCGTCTTTTGACAGCGACGCATAAAAAGACAGGTTGTCTGCACAGCACGTCGGCAAAAGCATTGAAATGAATGGGCAGATGTTTGCCGACGTATTGGAGCCATATTTTCAGGCGTAAATCGAGGCATAATACGCCTCGTTTACGCCTGAAAATAGGTTGTGTGAACCCAGCCTAAGAGATGGGAGGTACAGAGGACATGGGAGAACGGCGCAGGAGATACAGACTGGTGGGACGAATAAGGGACCATTGTTCTCCCAAACCCATTGTTAAAGGTGTTGTCCACTACCGGACAACTGATGACCTATCCACCGGGTGGGACATCAGTATGTGATCTGTGGGGGTCCGACACCCGGACCCTCCACCGTTAAGTCGCTCCGGCTGCTCTGGGGACGTACATGCCGGAAGCAGTTGGTTGCGGCCGAGCTGCAGATAGGAGCAGAGTTGCAGTTCTGCGCACGGCCACTATGCAATGTACGGAGCCAACTGCTTCCGGTTCCATACATAGCATAATGTGCAATAACATCCGCGGGCAACCGAAGCAGCTGTATGGTTCGGGTGTCAGACCAGCACTGAGGATATACTGATGACCTATCCGTTGTGCGGTAGTGGACAAACCCTTTCAAATTACATCCAATTCGGAGAACTAGGGTGAAGCGGGGCCCAGAACCGGTCCCTCACACCCAATTGTATCCTTAGGACGTGGATAAAACTGATTAGTCTAGCACTGCCTGGCAAGGAACGGGAACTATCAGTTCCATGTCTCGCCATTCGGCACTTAACGACCGGCGTTTAGTGTTTTTAGGTCGGCCGTTTGGGGTAGTTCTTCTAAATCGCAGCCTTTTCACGTCGGCACTTCAGAAGAACTTTTCCTGCATCGAGCAGGGATCTCCTGAAACCCGTGCTGTTGCTAACAGCCCCGGGCTTCAGGGCAAAGATCGGAGACCGCTAGCAGTTAAATAAAAGTTAAATAAAGTTTGACATAAACGAACAAAGGTCCCAAGTAAAAAAAGTTAAAAACGCACTTTTTCCATTTGCAAAATACTTTATTATGAAAAAAAGTTACTCATATTTGGGATCGCCGCGTCCGTAACCAGCCCAACTATAAAACGATTACATTATTTAACCCGCATGGTGAACGCCGTAAAAATAAAATAAAAAACAATGCCAGAATTGCTGTTTTCTGTTCATCCTACCTTCAAAAGAATTTGATAGAAAGTGATCAAAAAGTTACCTTTACTCCAAAATAGTACCTATAAAAACTACAAGTCGACCTGTAAAAAAAAAAAGCCCTCATAACAGCTGCATTGGTCGAAAAATAAAAAAATATGGCAACACAAAAAAAGTGTTTTTACTGTTAAAATTAGGTAAACATAAAAAACCTATATAAATATGGTATCGCGGCAATCGCAAGGACTCGCTGAATAAAGTTATTTACACCACACGGTAAACTGCGTAAAATTAAGACGGAAAAAGGAATGGCAACGTTTTTTTTCCAGTACCCCACTAAAAAAGTTAATAGATAAATTATATGTACCCCGAAATGGTGCTATAAAATTACAACTTGTCCCGCAAAATAAAGGGGTGCAATCTACAGGGGGCTCTCTGAGTGGCACGAGCTACAGGGGGGCTCTATGAGTGGCACGAGCTACGGGGGGCTCTCTGAGTGGCACGAGCTACAGGGGGCTCCCTGAGTGGCACGAGCTACAGGGGGCTCCCTGAGTGGCACGAGCTACGGGGGGCTCTATGAGTGGCACAATCTACAGTTGGCTCTATTGAACACTATCTGCAGGTAGCTCTGACTGGTGCTATCTACAGGGGCACTGTGTGTGGTGTTTTACTCTACAATGTTTGACACCATTTTATTCATGGGCACAGTGTATGGCACTATTATATTCAGGGGCACAGTGTATAGTGCTATTATATTCAGGGGCACAGTCAGTGTATAGTGCTATTATATTCAGGGGCACAGTGTATAGTGCTATTATATTCAGGGGCACAGTCAGTGTATAGTGCTATTATATTCAGGGGCATAGCGTGTGGTTCCATGAGAATTTTATCTTCGTTTATAGGTGCGGAAATGTTAGTAAAGTGAGATCTAAGCGGCATACTCTGTAGAAATGGTTTGTGGCCAGGAGACGTCGTCATGGAGGTCTGGACCGGATGGAGAAGAAGAAGTCAAAGAGAAAGACTCCAATCTGAGAAGACATCACCTGTGAGTCACTAAATGTTTATTCTCCCTATGACTGATCAGTACTGTGATAACTGTATGATCTGCAGCGAGATGATGGATGGTAGCGTTCTTTTTTGTGAAATATCAACTCCCAGCATATCCTTACCATTGTTCACGCCATACCGAGAGCTGTGGTTTTATGACGTACAAATTTATTTAGCAGGGGTTAAAGGGGTTTTCTGGAAATGGGGTCACTTGAATAGGATCACACATGATGTCCGCTGAGGCCCCGTATCGAACAGTATCCCACGTGATAGGATTACGCATCACGCATTGTGACAAACTGTTCTTGCTTACCTCTTCCCTACTGGCAGCATCGTTTTTGACCCTGATGGGATTAGGTGTTCACCTCAGAGTCAGCTCTGTTACATTACCTGTTTTGCCTCAGCTATGGGTCGAAATCACACGGCCGTGTACGGTCTATGATATACAGACTGTATATCGGCTATATTTCCCAGACCGACCAGGGAGCTGGGCTCCTAGCATCAGATATCTGAGATGCTAGGAGTCCCTGCCTCCCTGCGGGAATACTGTCCCGAACTGAAAACATGATTACAGTACAGGACAGTATTTCCACGGAAAGGCAGGGATTCTTTGGCATCATAGATAACTGTGATGCTGGGAGTCCGGCTCCCTGTACTGGTCTGTCCGGGAAATACAGCCGACATATGGTCCGTATATCACGGAACGAAAAGAGCCGTGTGAATCTGACCATAGTCGGGTGCATTACACAACCACACCTTGCAGCTGCTAAACGGCTATTAACCCCTCCTGTGCTGGGCTCTTGTGCTTTGCAACTTCTTGCTATTTCATTGCTTCTGCCGGTTCCGACTCTGGCTATTCCTGAACCCTGTTCCTGGCATCTCCTGGTTCCATGTCTGGTGTCTATACCTGGTTGCTGTTGTGGGTGTCTCCTGGTTTCGTCTGATGTCCGCTTCATCTCTGGTGTTTGCCACGTCTGGGCCTGTTGGCCCTTCTACTTGTTTATGGTCTGTCCGGTTACCCCATTACCTGTTTCTTCATCACTGTCCTTGTGTTGTTGTTACTGCCGCCCAAGGATCCACTACCCAAGTTAAAAAATTACGTTGCTACATACTGAAATCTGCTTATCTGTTTCTGTATCCGGTCTTGTTCATAAAGCATCGTTACAGTATCCTCAGGCCATGGATCGAAGTGACGCTACGCAGGTTGTTCTAACTATGGAAGATCAAAATCTGGTGTTTCTACTACTTGTAGGGCTGTGTACTCGCTTAAATGCATGCCTCGATGACTTATCAACTGTCTTGTCAAGTTTCTGTATCTGCTCTGTCTGAACAGTCTCCTAAAGTTGCAATGTCTACGCCAGAGATTTCTCCAGTTCTTCTCCATGGTAATTCAAAGATCTGTGAAGCTTCTGCACTTGCTCCGCACATTGAACAGCCTTGTGAAGTTTCTGCACTCACACCTGCTGTTTCTGACTTGTCTCCAGGACTTCATGTGTTTGCAGAGATTTCCTCAGTTTCTCCTTAGGGTATGTTCACACGGCGGGGGTCCGTAACGGCTGAAATTACGGACATGTTTCAGCCTGAAAACATCCCCGTAATTTCAGCCGTACCGGCATGTGCAGGCGCTTGAACGCCGCGTCAATTACGGCCGTAATTAGCGCTGCTATTCATTGGAGTCAATGAATAGCGGCTCCAATTACGGCCAAAGAAGTGACAGGTCACTTCTTCTACGCGGGCGTCTATTTACGCGCCGTCATTTGACAGCGGCGTGTAAATATACGCCTCGTGTGAACAGACAAACGTCTGCCCATTGCTTTCAATGGGCAGATGTTTGTCAGCGCTATTGAGGCGCTATTTTCAGACGTAATTCGGGGCAAAAACGCCCGAATTACGTCCGTAAATAGGCCGTGTGAACATACCCTTAGGCTGGGTTCACATGACCATGTTCGGTCCGTAAAGGACGGAACGTATTTCGGCCTCAAGTCCCGGACCGAACACAGTGCAGGGAGCCGGGCTCCTAGCATCATAGTTATGTACGACGCTAGGAGTCCCGGCCTCGCTGCAGGACAACTGTCCCGTACTGTAATCATGTTTTCAGTACAGGACAGTAGTTCCACAGAGATGATGCTAGGAGCCCGGCTCCCTGCACTGTGTTCGGTCCGGGACTTGCGACCGAAATACGTTCCGTACATTACGAACGTAACATGTTCGTGTGAACCCAGCCTTATGGTGTTTCCAAGTCCTGTGAATTTTCTGCTCCCATTGCATTTGCACTTTCTTGCCAAGTTTCTGTGCCCGCTTTAATTCTCCCCGAATTGTTTAGTAAAGTCATCTAGTCCTGCTTCTTGCCCTCCCATTCTGCAGCAGTCGTTGACGACCCCATGTCTTGCCAAGTGGATGTCCGCTTCAAGAAATATGCCCAGAATAAGAGGCATTCTCATCATTTTTCTGCCTGACTGCCGTCTTCGGTGTCCCACCGGCTTCTTCATCTTCTGTTCCACCCGTTTCTGAGCCCAAATGGGGATTCTAGCTCTGAGACCTGTTTGCCAGTCCCAAAGGGAATCTGCTTGCCAAGTTCCATGTTTTTTTCTGTTCCTATGCTGGAAGGCCAGTCCTGCTCCTCTGTCTGATTCTTGTCTGAAAAATCCTGCTCAAGGTGAATCTTCATGCCAAGTTTTGTTTGCTTTCATGGTGCCATCTGCTTCTGTTGTGCCTATGCAGGTGGGTCTGTCCTGTTCCTCTGAGGCATCTGATTCCAGCCCGGAAAACCTTGGCCCTGCAGAACCTGTCAAGTCTCATCCGGTCACTTCTGCTTCTATGGTGTCACTTACTCCTGAAGATACTATGCACTCATGTCCTGTCTTCTCTAGTCCTGTCTTCTCTAGTCCTGAAAGTGACACCCGTGACCCTCCTCTGATGAAGAATTTTTTCAATTGTAGTTCCAGACCTTCTCTGAGGGGACGAATTTGGAGGGGCCCTGGCAGCACTGTTTTTCACCTTGATAGCATTGAGCGTTTATTTCAAAGTCAGCTCTGCTACATTACCTGTTTTTCCTCAGCTATAATTAGGTGCTGTGCACAACCCCTGCCTGCAGCAGTAAAGCCGTCATTAACCCCTCCTGTGCTCTACTCTTGTGCCTTGCAAATAGCTGTCTCCTTGGAGGCTTCTCCTGGTCCTGACTGGCTACTCCTGGTTCCATGTCTAGCGCCTATGCCTGGTCGCTGCTCTGGGGGTCTCCTGGTTTTGTCTGAATTCAGCTTCATTTCTGCCACTCCAGTGTTTGCCACGTCTGGGCGTGTTGGCCCTTCTGTTTGTTTATGGACTGTCCAGTTACCCCATTACCTGTTTCTGCATCCCAGTCCTGTATGGAGCTGCCTGGTCCCACAGCCTCCTCAGTCCTGCAGCCTATGAGATGCTGAAAAAGGGACCCTGCAGGCGTAACGTGGCGTGTAGCCTAGTGAAAGGTGGAGCAGGGAGCTTAAAGTTCACTAGATATTCAATGAAATACGACTTCTATATCAGCGAGGAATACAGGGTATAACTTGTGGTCAATGTGACATGAGATGTATTTACTATGGGATTTACCTGCCACGCGTCAAAATTGTGCTAAAATTTTGGTGCAAAAAAACTGGCGTAAACCGAGAGGTGGTATAAGGAAAAGTGTCTAGATAGATGTGCCAAGTTTATTATACAACGTGCACCACTTTGATCAATTTGGCACATCTTCTGACTACCTTGTCTAAGTTTGGATTCACACGCAGCGTTTTTAGGAAAAACGCCACATTTTTAGTGCCGTTTCGGGCGTCTTTTTAGCGGCAAAAGAGGCTACAGCCAGATTTTAGCTTAAAGTCAATGGGAAACCAAACCAGTTTCAAGGCTCTATTCACACTTTCACTACAAGACTTTTGGGATTTCTATTAGGCATGATACGACACTAGTGTGAACAGAGCCCTCACCTCTACTTACAAGATATTTAATTTCTTCAGTGTCCGGCTCGGCTACTTTTAAGCTCTACTCCATTAGGACGCAGCAATAATCCATGACTCCAGCTTAGTCACATCTATTCGAGCGTGGGAGAGTCTGAAATACTTTTTCTGTCTCAGAGGCTTGCGCTGTCTTTCCTTCATGCTTTACACTGCTGCTGTTTTTCTAGGGCACAGCTTTAGTCTGTAATCGAAATCCTGTCTCATGAACCCAAAACTGCTTTACTTCAATGTATGTTATATCCGACTATCAGGGGTATTTCTTTTTCCTATGGGTTTGGGAGTACCAGAGTTTATATATACAGCACATTTTATCAATATCACATCTTATCAGCACAACATTTATGTGTTAAAAAAAAGGAAACAAAATCACACAATTTATAAATTCTTAAATTCTAGCCAACGTAAAAAAATATCTGTCTTGTCATAGTGATTGGCACAACGTTATGTATCGGGATTCAGGCCACGACCTACAAGTCGCGGGAATGTTCATTGTCAAAAAAATTTGGGGGAAAAAAGTAGCCGGACTCTTTCACCAAGAGCTGGGGTGATGATGGTGCAGTCGGACCCGGGATTTGGTGTCTGAGGGTGCAAGGGCCCCTGTGCCACACAAGAAGAACCCAGGATTATAAATGGCTAACGTTGCATTGGGGCCCAGGGGCTTCAAGTTGCCCCTCTGGCCAAGAGGTTCGTCCATTGAGGCCTTGTTCGTGTCCATGGAGGTGGAGGACCCCACCTGAAGTTGTTCCGTTTACTTATGGGCAGTGTGAACTTGCGCAGGACTCCACCTCCGGCATCGCAACGTTGGCAAAATAGAGAGTGGATCCAAGAAAGGGAAGGAGGTGGCGCCAAGTCCAGGCTATTGTGGCCCTGTGTGGTGGCCGTAACCAGGAAACTATGGGGCCCCTTCTCCTATATGGACTTTTATACTTCTATACAAATGAAGATATTACATAGTTACACGTTCTTAGATACACGGATCCCACGTGAGATGAAAATGATCATGTGTAGGACAAAGTTCACCAGAGAATAGAAGAACTCAGACGATGAAACCTTCTCGAGACTGTGCTGGCACCATTACCGGTACTCCCCCGACCCTCTGGATACTATATGGATTATATTTGGGGTTTTGCGCTGGCACAATGAAGATTGGTTCAGGAGTTGGGACAGGGCTCTCAAACTTGGGTTTGGAGACTTCACTGCTAGAAAAAGATGGAGCTAAAGGTTCCTCTCTTGGCGCCGCATTGTAGACCCGCCGAAGAGAGTAGCTGATGTTGTGCGCTCGGTAGCCAGCGGCGGTCCGGACACTGCTGGCGCGGCTATTGCTGTTACTTGGAGGAGCCACCACATCCTCTCTATAGACGGGAAGAAGAAACGGAGATCAGACAACTGGTTTTTCACAATATTAGATGACAACACTAGGAGAATTGATATACCTATTATTTTCATAAATCCTCTCGGACCATTCTCTAGCAGCATTAGGGACAGGGATTTGAATCCAACCCGGGCCGAAATGCTTTAGTAAGGTTACTTGACTTCCCCTTACTGTATAGTCAATGTATACTGTACTGTATACTGTATATAGACTGTATAGTTTAAATATTTTTGCTTTCCCAAAATCCACTTTAGGGTATGTTCACACGTAGTCAACCAAAACGTCTGAAAATCCAGAGCTGTTTTCAAGGGAAAACAGACCCTGCTTTTCAGACTTTTTTTACCAACTCGCATTTTTCGCGGCGTTTTCCGCGCCGTTTTCCGCGCCGTTTTTTACGTCCGTTTTTGGAGCTGTTTTCATTGGAGTCTATGAGAAAACAGCTCCAAAAACGTCTGAAAGAAGTGTCCTGCACTTCTTTTGACGAGGCTGTATTTTTACGAGTCGTTGTTTGACAGCTGTCAAACGACGACGCGTAAATAACAGGTCGTCTGCACAGTACGTCGGCAAACCCATTCAAATGAATGGGCAGATGTTTGCCGACGTATTGGAGCCGTATTTTCAGACGTAAAAGGAGGCATAATACGCCTCGTATACGTCTGAAATTTGGCCGTGTGAACATACCCTTACAAAAAGACTACCTGCCAGGAAGTGTCGCATTACGTAAATTAAAATCCACTTTCTATAGAGTAATGTGGGCTTAGCTTGTTACTACTTGGATCAGTAGTCAGTATAGTTAGCAGTACAATAGTGCCATCTTGTAGCCAAAGACAAATTTATCACCTGATGTCGTTAGCTAGCTCTTTCTCGTAGCGCCTCTTGTTGCAGCAGCAGATCAGACACCATATAAGGAGGAGGAGCAGAAGCAGGAGGAATATAGCGCCAAACACCGCCCCAACGATTATCCCTGTACGGTTACCTGACCCGGAGTAGAGACATGTCCATAGTCCGTTATAAAATAAACTATAGGAGCAAATCTAGATACAGATAAATGTGCAAGCTCATTGGAATAGTGACTTTACTAATATGCTTTTTGAAATGTAATAAATTACTACATAATACTGCCCCTATATAAATGAGTATGACTTTTATAATAACGCCCCCTATGTACAAGAATATAACTACTATAATACTGCTCCTATATACAAGAATATAACTACTATAATACTGCTCCTATATACAAGAATATAACTACTATAATACTGGTCCTATATACAAGAATATAACTACTATAATACTGCCCCCTATATACAAGAATATAACTACTATAATACTGCCCCTATATACAAGAATATAACTACTATAATACTGCTCCTATATACAAGAATATAACTACTATAATACTGCCACCTATATACAAGAATATAACTACTATAATACTGCTCCCTATATACAAGAATATAGCTACTATAATACTGCCCCCTATATACAAGAATATAACTACTATAATACTGCTCCTATATACAAGAATATAGCTACTATAATACTGCCCCTATATACAAGAATATAAATACTATAATACTGCTCCCTATATACAAGAATATAACTACTATAATACTGCCCCCTATATACAAGAATATAATTACTATAATACTGTCCCTATATAAAAGAATATAACTACTATAATACTGCTCCTATATACAAGAATATAACTACTATAATACTGCCTCTATATACCAGAATATAACTACTATAATACTGCCGCCTATATACAAGAATATAACTACTATAATACTGCTCCTATACACAAGAATATAACTACTATAATACTGCCCCCTATATACAAGAATATAACTACTATAATACTGCCCCCTATATACAAGAATATAACTACTATAATAATGCTCCTATATACAAGAATATAACTACTATAATACTGCCTCCTATATACAAGAATATAACCACTATAATACTGCCCCCTATAGACAAGAATATAACTACTATAATACTGCCCCCTATATACAAGAATATAACTACTATAATACTGCTCCTATATACAAGAATATAACTACTATAATACTTCCCACTATATACAAGAATAGAACTACTATAATACTGCTCCTATATACAAGAATATAACTACTATAATACTGCTCCTATATACAAGAATATAACTACTATAATACTGCCCACTATATACAAGAACATAACTACTATAATACTGCCTCTATATACAAGAATATAACTACTATAATACTGCTCCCTATATACAAGAATATAATTACTATAATACTGCCCCCATATACAAGAATATAACTACTATAATACTGCCCTCTATATACAAGAATATAATGACTATAATACTGCCCCCTATATACAAGAATATAACTACTATAATACTGCCCCTATATACAAGAATATAACTACTATAATACTGCCCCCTATATACAAGAATATAACTACTATAATACTGCCTCTATATACAAGAATATAACTACTATAATACTGCCTCTATATACAAGAATATAACTACTATAATACTGCTCCCTATATACAAGAATATAATTACTATAATACTGCCCCCATATACAAGAATATAACTACTATAATACTGCCCTCTATATACAAGAATATAATTACTATAATACTGCCCCCTATATACAAGAATATAACTACTATAATACTGCCCCTATATACAAGAATATATCTACTATAATACTGTACCCTATATACAAGAATATAACTACTATAATACTTCCCCTATATACAAGAATATAACTACTATAATACTGCCCCTATATACAAGAATATAACTACTATAATACTGCCCCTATATACAAGAATATAACTACTATAATACTGCTCCAATATACAAGAATATAACTACTATAATACTACCTCCTATATACAAGAATATAACTACGATAATACTGCCCCCTATATACAAGAATATAACTACTATAATACTGCTCCTATATACAAGAATATAACTTCTATAATACTGCCCCTTATATACAAGAATATAACTACTATAATACTGCTCCCTATATACAAGAATATAACTACTATAATACTGCTCCTATATACAAGAATATAACT